>NW_023416691.1:0-37929 GCF_012460135.2 Molothrus ater | reverse complement strand
AGGGAGGAGACACCTTGTCCTGAGGCCCTGGGGCCTCCTGGCCCAGCCCAGCCAGGCCTGGGCACTGTCAGCCCCTTGTGCTGCCCTCAGCATCCCCCTAGCCCACATCCCAGTGGCCTCAAGGATCTGCTGCATGGAGTCCCGGGGAGCCTTGCTCAGCAATGGGCCCTGGGGGCTCCTTCATGCTCCCTGCAGGGACTGCAGGTTTTCAAAGGACTTGGGGTTTGGCTTTGGCCTTGGAGTCTCTGAGAGGTTTGTGCAATCATGGCCTCTAATTATCTGCTGTAATTAGTCCTGGAGAGGCTTTGTAAGTAACAACATCTGTGTGGGCTCATTATAATCGTTGGAGGTACTTGCAGTTATTTGAAGGTACTTGGGGTTTCCCTTTTGATGCAGACTCTGTGAGAGGTTTGTGCAATCATGGCTCCAATTATCTGCTTTAATGAGTCCCTGGAGAGCTTTGTACTGACCTTAGTGGGGCTCATTAATACTTTCAGATACTCAAGGTTTTTAAGGTAGTTTATGGATTTAAGAATACTTTTAGATACTTTTAAGGATTTTCCTTCCCACATTGAGTCTCTGAGAGTTTTTGGGCCATCCTGGCCTCCAATTCTCTCCTCCAAGGAGTCCATGAGGATCCTGTGTTGCTATCTTACCCCTTTCTGTTTTACAACAAGATGGAATTGAAAGAATTTTGTAAGACTTTCTAAAAGCATTCAGACAAACATGGGACAATTAACAATACAATAACAACACTAAGAGAATTAATAGTCCTGTTTTAGTAGATATCATCCAATCCTTCAGTCCTTGGATTGGAAGAGTTTATTGACCTAGTCTTTGTTTTCCACTTGAAGCTTCTTGAAGCCTTCCTTCAGTACCTGAATGCTCTTGTGGATTGACTCACTGTGGCTGGAGAGGTTCATGCAGCACATGCCCTCAGAGTCTACACAGCCATGCCCATGTGCCCAGAGTAAAAAACTCTATCGCTGTTCTGCAAGGTGATGTGCTGATGGTCTCTGTGTCTGAGAGCAGCCACTCAATGTGAGGGAGGCAGCATTGGTTTGCTTACTTAAACGGCACCCAGGATGGTCTGAGTGCCCTAAAGCTTTAGCTGCAGCCACCCAAGGTAGTCCAAATTGTGGGGTGCTACCATCTGATACCTGGATTAAAGCTTTCAAAGCCATCTCTTTGATATCATCCAATACTTCTCTGGGGATACCTGCTGCTTGATCATCTGGTAGGCTCTGTTGTCCTTCTCCAGCTGGATGGTTGATTGTCAATTCCACCCTTGCCTCATTATTAGCATAGTCTGCTATTAATTGATTTAGTAAACACTTCCATCCCTTCCCACAGGGTGTATTCTGTAGGTGACAACAACATGGTCATAATATATTTTAAATCATAGGGGGTTAAGACATGTGCTGTAAACATGGCCCTCATTAGGCCATTAAAACAAGGTAAGTCCCTCCTATGGTCTTTAGCTGCCCTACACAGATCCTTGATTTCCCCGTAAACCAATGGCTGACACCTGGGATTCTTCCCCCTTCTTCCATACCATACCAGGGCAATGAGGAGTTTCAAGCTTATTTTCCAGTCTCCTTCCTTAACTGGAGGCATGGCGCAGGGTGGAGAGGATGATTGACAGTGGGGGCATGACCCACAGTTGTGGGGGTGGAGTCTGGAGGTTCATTCAGGGCGGAAGAGAAGGCTGTGGTAGCAGGAAGTGGACGAGCCAAGATGGAGGGAGGATGGTTGGGCTCCCGAGCACATTCAGGCTCCTTCCATATTGAGTCTCCAGGCCATGATGCTCCAAGGACAGCGTGGCCATTGCCATCTTGGACCACGTGGAAGGTCTGAGAAAGGCAGGTTTGAGGGGAGGTGCCAAGTTAGGAGTGACCAACGGATTGAGTTTTCAACACACTGCTTGCTGTGAAGGGTCTCAAGGAGGTGTGGAAGATGGGGAGCATGTGGGATGCAATGGGTCGCTTTGATCGAAAGGTTGTACATTTAACTCCCACTGAGTCCCAAAATTCAATGGTATGGATTTCGTCAGCAGAGGCGCTGGAAAATTTTAATGATCCACCTCATGATTGATTTTAATTCATTCTTTGAAAATATGTCATGATCAGTGAGAATCAAAGCACCCATATACGCTCCTTTCTACTTTGGACATCTGGCTGCCCATTTTTCTCTTTCTCCACCTTATGGGAAGAGCCACCCAAGTCAATTATGGGACATGGGTGCATATTGTAAAAACACAGTGGCAAAATGGGCAATAAATGTCTTGCATTTCCCCAAACCCACCTGCAATCCTATGCAGGTGAAACCATCATTGTCCCTGCTGATCCTGGGCAAGGTCCCTCGAAGCAACGATGAATCCGCGGGCCTGGCACAATCCAAAATCCGGGGAGCACTGGCCTATCCATCAGCTAACCCAGCTGACGTGACTGACACAGGGAGCCGTGAATGGCATGGTCCCTGTTCGGGTGCCAAAGGTCACAATGAAGGTGGCTGTGACAAACCTCTCTGGTTCCTGACTTCAGGGCGAGGGTGACGGAAATGAAAAGGAGCAGGATCAAAGAATTGTTAAAAGGAACTTTAATAACAGGGTGAAAAAACAATAAACATGGAGAAGTCAAGAACAGTATGAGGGGCAGTATCCAAAGACCCAAGACAAAGGGGAGCAACAACATGTACACTTGGGGGTAGAACACTCTAGAACAATAACCATATAGGGGAAACAAGTAACCAATAGGGGAGGAGAACTTGGACAAGTTAGCATAACAACACTAAAGGCTTCTTGGAGACCTTTCAAGCTCACCCTAAGTTAAACAAATGATTCCCAGGGCTTGAAACTCATGCCAAATTCTTTTGGGGTAATGTCTGTCTGACTCTGAGTTACAGCTGGACTAACTCCCACACCGCTGCTTTCCTCTGGCCCCTTGGGACCATGTGGCCCAACAGAGCCACAATGATGTCCTTGGTTCCACGAGGCTCCACAGTGTCACAATGGTCCCTTGGATCCATGGTGCTCTGCAGTGTCACAATGGCCCCTTCATTTCACAAGGCTCCCAATGTCACATTGGTCTCCATAGGAAGGAAACCACGGAGCCCCCATGTTTCAGGAGCTGATGAACAGCAACCACCAGAGGCCAAGGCAAGCCTGACCTGTCTGTCCTGGCAGGTTTACCTGGAGCAACCCTTGGATATTTGAAATTATGAATATGGAGTCCTAATTTAAAACATTTGTGCCTGGAGAAGGATGATTATTTCCATACAAAAAAAAGCACAAGAGCCCTTTCCAGTGTTTGGAAAACAGGCGAGTTCTGGCACTCAGGAGTCAAAGACCAGCCAGACCTGTCTGTCCTGGCAGCTTTTGTCTGGGAACAAACCTTGGATATACACAGAAATTTGGAGGTGGAATCCTAATTTTGGGCATGGATACCTGGAAAAAATGGACAGTTCTTTTCCATACAAAGGAAAGCCCAGAGCCCCACAGTTTCAGGGGCAGATGGGAGTGGCCTTCCACATTCCAAGGTCAGCCAGACCTGTCCGGTGACCCTGGGAGGCCAAGGCAGCCACACCTGTTTCATGTTCCCTTGGTTCCACAGGGCCCTGCAGTGTCACAATGGTTCCTTGCTTCCATGATGCCCTCAGGTGTCATAATGGCCCCTTGATTACACAAGTCCTTAAGGATCCTAATGGTATCCATGGTTCCACAAGGCCCCACAGTGTCCTAATGGTCTTTGGGTTCCATGAAGCTCGCTGTGTCCAATGGCCCCTTGGTTCCATTGGGGCCGAGTAGTGCAACAATGATTCCCTTGGTTCCACAAGTTCCCATAGTGCCACAATGGCCCCTTCCTTCCATGGGGCCCCACAGTGTCACAAGGGTCTCCATGATTCCATGGGGCCTTGCAATGCCACAATGCTCTCCATGGACCCACAGTGCCCTGCAGGATCACAACGGCCCTTTGGCTCCACGAGGCCCTGAAATGCAGCAATGGCCTCTTGGTTCCACAAAGCCCTGCTGCTTCACACTGCCCCCTTGGGACCATGCGGCCCAACAGAGCCACAAAGATGTCCTTGGTTCCACGAGGCCCCACAGTGTCACAGTGGCCCCTTGGATCCATGGTACCTGCAGGATCACTACGATGCCCTGAATTTCAGAAGGCCCCAAAGTGTCCGAATGGTCTCCATGGTTCCTCAAGACTCCACAGTGTCAGAATGGCCCTTGGATCCATGGTACCCTGCAGGGTCACAATGATCCCCTTGGTTCCACAAGTTCCTACAGTGTAACAGGTTCCACAAGGGCCTGCAGTGTCACCATGGCCCATTGGTTCCACAATGCCCCGCAGTGTCACAATGGTCTCCATAGGAAGGAAACAAGTGAGCCCCAGTGGTGCAGGGGCAGATGAGCGGCAGTCACCAGAGGCCAAGGCTGGCCAGACTTGACTGTATGGGCAGATTTTGTCCAGGAGTAAACCTTGGATATAGGGAATTTTAGACACAGAATCCCAATTTTGGCCATGATTGCCTAGACAAGAAAGACAGTTCTTTCCATAGGAATAAAAGCACAGAGCCCCAGTGCTTCACGGTCAGATGGGAAGTGGCCCTTGACATGCCAAATTCAGTGGGACCTGTCAGACAGCCCCCAGGAGACCAAAGCAGGCAGACTGTTCCATGTTCCATTGACTTCATGGGTCCTAACACTGTCACAGTGTAATCCTTGATTCCATGAGGTCTGGCAGTGTCACAATGGCTTCTTGGTTTCATGAGCCCCAACAGAGTCACAAGGGTCCATTGGCCCCACGCAGCCCCACTGTGAAACAATGGCTCCTTGTTTCTATTTTAAATCAATCACAATCAAAGCACAGTTTGATCATTGATCCCTGCTTCCATAGGGGCCATGATTTGCACAATGGTCTCCTTGATTCCATGATTCTGGGATTCCACAGTCTCACCACCGTTTCCTTGGATCTCCATTGTCACAACTGACCCATGGCTCCATGAGGTTCCGTAGTGTCACCGTGGTCTCCGTCAGAGGCTGGATGAGATCCATGTCCGAGACACCTTGGGATGCTCGGAATGCCCGTGTGGGGCCAGGGCCAGGTCAGGCCTTGGTTTGTGGTGGGACAGAGCCCCGCCCCCAGCCCTGGCCTGGCAGAGCTGCCAATCACACAGCAGGGGGTGGTGCTAGCCCAGCTCTGATTGGCCCAGCTGTCAATCAATCACTCACACACCAGCAGCTGGTGCTACCCTGGCTCTGATTGGACAAGCAAGTGGCAGTCCCACCCCAGGGGCGGGGCCATGAAGGCCCAGGGGGTTAAAAGCCGGAGCACGAGGCCAGCCCAGGCTATGGATCCTGCCTTCTGCTGGGGTTCGTCTGTTGGTGATGCTGGAACCCCCGCAGTTGGTACCTATGTGTGTGTCTTTCTATGGATCTTCTGTCTTTCTCTTGTTCCCTATTTCTTCTCCTTCTAATCCTACTTACCTGGAACAGTTTTGGGTAACTTCACATGTTAAGGGTTAAAGGATTTTACATTAAATGTGTGGGAATCCAGGGCACAGGGAATATTTCTCTGTCTGCTCTGAGGAGTCCTGACCCCCAGAGAAACACTGCCTTTAACCTTCACCCATGGAGAGGACTTCCAGGACTTTGAGACAGATTAGAATTTACCAAAGTGTAAGATAGCTAATACAGAGTGCTATACTATGTCCCTTGGGTGAGAAATTTAGGTTTTAGGATTTTTAGTATGGTGTAGATAGGAAGCAAGATGCAGGATTGGGGTGTAGTCCCTGTCTTCTTCTACATTTACTCCATTTTCAGCAGTGTTGTTGGCACAGGGTCATTGGTCAAGGAAAGCACAGTGCAGAGGTTATGTGGACAGTCAAGGGATGAGTTATTGGTCGATAAGTAGAAATAATGTAGGTTTTAAGAATTAATTGGATGAGAAAACTTTAAAAGATCTTGAAAATGTACATTTTAAAGGCCATTTTGAGGTGTTTCCCTAGCGTGCTGAGCCTGGTGCGGACAGCAATGAGAAACTTTTGATAAGATAACCATAAACAAGAAGCTGAAGTCTGAAAAAGTCCTGTGCGTGTCCTTATACCTGGCACAGAACTGCTACTGGAGAGTTTCCCTCATCCAGGGAGCCCCAGAAAGGCCCAACATAAAACAAACCTCAATGACTGGTGCCCCAACAATGTTTGTAATAAGTTGGCTTTTTTCCATAAAGTTGTTTACTGAAGGGTGTTGGCTTAATTGGCCAATCATGTGAAATGTTTTGATTAAATGACCAATGAGGTCCACCTGTAGAAAACCAAGATATAAAAGAAGAGGAATAAAAAAACAGGTGGTTTTTAACACTTAGCCTTCTGATCTGAGTCTGTGTCATCTCTGACTCAAAGGTGACATTTGGGAATCTGTGGGGGCTATTGGGGCTCCTTTCTGTATTTGTGACCCAACAGAAGCTTCTCTAGTAAACACTGCCTGAAGCTCCCACTGTGGCCATGACAGGAACCCTTGTGAGTGTCTGGGACATCCCGGCTCTTTGGCAGCCTGGGACTCCTGGGATGTCACTGTGGAGCCCCTGTGAGTGCCTGTGACAGATGGGTGCCTTTGCAGCCCAAGGTGCCCTGGGATGTCACCATGGAATGGCTGGGACTGCCTCTGACCACAGGGCTCTTTACCATCCCAGAAAGCCCTGGGAGGTCTCCATGGAGCCCCTGTCTCTGCCTGTGACATTCCAGCTCTGGAAGAGCCTGGAGACTCTTGGAAAGTCCCCATGGAACACCTCTGAGGGCCTGTGACAAATCTGATCCTTAGAAGGCAACCATCCCAAACCACCTGTTGCTATGCTTAGTTTCCATGGCAACCATCGCCAGCCCCCTGTTGCTATGGTCAGTTTCCATGGCAACCATCACCCGCCCCCTGTTGCCATGCTCAGTCCCTTGGCAGCTCCATGGAGACCCCATGCCAGGGGTGGTTGCCATGGACACCAGCTCAGGCCTGCGGCCAGAGCCCGTTGCCATGGCAACCATTGGCAGCCCCATCCCCAGGCTGATGGGATCCCAGAAGCACAGAATTGGCTGAGCTGGGAGGGACCCATCAGGATCCTCCAGTCCAACTGCTGCCCTGCACAAGACACCCCACAATGCCGGCCTGGGCCTGGCAGCGCTGGCCAAACGCTGCTGCAGCTCAGAGAGCCCTGGAGCTGGGACCCTTCCCTGGGGAGCCTGGCCAGGGCCAGCAGCCTCAGCACATCCAAAGCCTGGGCAAAAACTTTTCCTGACATCCAGCTGAGCCTGCCCCGACTCAGCTGCAGCCGCTCCTCACTCCTGTCCCTGGGCACCAGAGGGAAGAGGTTCCCACAGCCCCAGCCAGGGACCCGCTCCCAAGGCTGCTGCCATGGCCACCAGGGCTGCCACCAGCTGGGATGCTCGGTTTCCACGGGCTGGGCTTCAGCAATGGGATTCCCCAATTTCCTGCTCCCGCTAAAACCGCGCTGCCCTCGCTGCGCTCCCACCTCCCATGGAAAGCACAAAAGGCAAAGATCCCGGGCTGGGATAAGAACAATTTATGGGAACAGCAACGAGATAAGGAACTAATGGAACAGAAACAATATTGATAACAGAAGGGATAAGTAAAAAGCTCTAGCAGCCTGCCCCCACCCCAAGAGTTTCCAACCAATTTTTTCCTCTACTTTCTACATCCTATGTCTTAGCAAAAGTGCTTTCTGCCAGCACAGTGGAGACAGACTGTGCTGTTTCATTTTAGTTAAATGGTATGCTGTTTCACCCCTTGAAAATGTTCCGTTTATTCCAAGCCTGTGACCCTCCCCTGAAGTATCATGTATCTGTAATCCCACTGACCCGAGTTTTATTCCTCACCTACTTTGAATCTCGCTGTTAAGATGTGCAAGGGAGACCAGACTGTCTCTTGGCCCATTTCTCCCTTTCTCACCCTCCCTCTCTTCTCCCTCAGAAACCATGCTGCTCCTGGGGTGGCACCCCCAATAAACCCTCCTATAATTATCATACTCAGAAGCCTTGTGGAGTCTCCTTGCCTGCCTGCCTGCTACCAGCGAACATAAAGCTAAGGGGGCCCCCGAGGACTCCGCAGGGATCCTCAAAACAAACCGCAAGAGCCAAGCTGCTTGCTGAAACCCTGAACTTCAGTGCTCTTGAGAACAACACTTGGAAATCCCACTGGAATCAGCATTTCTTACAGGGATTGGCATTTGCTGAGGAATGGCTTACACTGCTCATCCTCTTGGCAGCTCACCTGGGCCTTGTGATAGAAAGAAGGAAGCTAAGTGAGTCTGTGGAGTTTCCTGGCAGGAACAAAGCCTTGGGAGAGCAAGCAGCATTCTCAGGCTGCTCTCAGGGGAAATCCCAACAAGCTGAAGACACCTGGCTAAAGGGGTGAATAGCATTGTGAGCTATGCTGGCCTGCAATAGCAAGGTCCTGGACATGAAGGTAAGGGGCACAGTGTCCTCGTGTCCTGTTTCTGCATCTTTCTGGGAAGCAGAGGAATCCTGCCTCCGCCTGTGAGGAATTCAGCCTGGGAACTAATAGTTCCCTTCTGGTTTGGCTTTTGCCTTTTTTTCTTTTGGACAGCATTGCTTTGTAACATCAGCTGAGCCTGCTCCCAGGGTGCCTGAGTGGACCCTGTCAGCAAAGGAAGTGCAGGAAGCCTGGAGAGGAGGCACCTGTGCTTGAGGAGGCTTTGTGGCCTGCTAGCTCAGCACAGGACTGGGAATGAAAACAGCTAAATCCTGCACTCCATGGGAAGGTTCCCTTGCCGGTCAGCGTGCGCTGAAGCGAAGCTTTGCCCTGGCGCTGTGCCTTGCGGACGGACAGTCCCGTTGGTGGCTGCGCAGCTGCCCGAGGCTCTCCTCCCTCACAGAGGGGCCCCGGCCCGCCCCGGGCGCCCCCTGGCGGCTGCCCCGCCCCGCCCGCCCCGCGCAGGGGCGCTCCCTTTTCATGGCGCCGCCCAGCGGCAGCCGCCCCTCACTGCAGGCAAGGAGGAGGGACCGGCCCCTGCTGCTCCTCCTGTCACGTGTCTCCTTTCTTTTCCAAGAGACAGGAAGGCTCCAAAGGAAGCGTTTTCCAGCTGTGTCCCTCTGCTTTACTTGCTGGGGGCCGACAGTCTCCCTGAAGGTGGCCCTAGTGCATCCATAAGTTCTGGTGCAGGAAAAGGCCCCTTCCTTCTCCCACCAGCTGTCATTACTGCCTCAAAAGCACCGCCCAGCTCTGGAAGGAGAAACAGCCCAAGGCACAGTGGTGCCATCCCTGCTCAGCCGGGGCTTTCTGCACAGCAGCAGCAGCAGCAGCAGCAGCAGCAGCAGCAGCAGCAGCAGGGCTTGCCTTGGCTTCACCTGGGAAGCCAGAAGCCTCTGTAAATCAGCACGTTCCCAGGCTGCATCAGCTCCTGCTGCTGGGTGAATCCTACTAGCTCTGATAATTTCCAAAAGGTTATAAAGGCAGCAGTGTAGACATACATGCAGAGCAACCAGCATCCAATAAATGTGTGAGAAGTTTCCCCACAGAAAGGAAAAGAAAAATGTGTCCTGGGAGCAAGATCTCAAGAAGAAATGATTGAGATTTGCAGTTATACACAGATTTGTTGCGGCATGTCTGCAACTAGCCTCTGTGAGTGAGCTGCACTCCCAGAGCCCAGAGCACGCTTGCTTAAACTGCTGACGGAATGAGGCAAGAGACGGGTCTTTGTGTTGAACTCCAGACATTGTTTATTGCACTGAAGAGGGTCTAGGGACAGAGACAAAATGGGGCCGAGGACACAGGGTTTTATATGGGAGGAATAAGGCGTGGAGCAACACAGTAAGCCAGGACCAATAGGTGACAAGTGAGGGGAGAACATTCTAGGGTGTGTACATAGAAGGAAAAAATGGCAGTTGAACTGGGTGATACCAACAAAACCT
Organism: Molothrus ater; assembly: GCF_012460135.2. Lineage (NCBI taxonomy): Eukaryota > Metazoa > Chordata > Aves > Passeriformes > Icteridae > Molothrus > Molothrus ater. The sequence continues at coordinate 27,984 of NW_023416691.1, read as the reverse complement.
GCTGCATCAGCATGAGCCTGCAAATGCCCATGGACGAGACTATTGCCTTCTGAGAAGTATCTCTCTTTGACCTTGGTCATCTTTGCCCTGAGGTTAAAGTTCCAATGGTAGGCCCCTAGGCTTCCACACAGATTTAAGGTGCAACCATGATACTGTAAAAAAGGGAAGAAAATTCACCTTTCTGAAGAGGCAAGCTCCTCATTGTATCATGTGCACAGCCAGCCTTTATCAAAATCAAAGGGTAAAAAGAGGGTTACTCCAAGAGGTATGACTTCAATCTAGTTCTCTGCAAATTTCTTATATGTGTTGGGATAAATTACTGTTCCTTTCCTGTGGCCTTGCAAGTGGAGGAGAATAATAGTAATAGTAATAGTAATGATGATTTATATATATATATATATATAAATATATATATATTTATATATATAAAATCATCATTATTAATACTATTATATATATATATAGTATGCACATTAAATTATGCATTAAAAATGGAAGTACTTAGATAATCAGGCAGTATTTGCAATTCGTAGACTATTGATTCCATAGCATGTTTGAAGAAACGATCTTAATTCTGTTGTAATAACTTTTAACTGACGTGGAATGAAGATTGAGTATTGTACTGATGAACTCTGTGAACTTACTTAGGTTGCACCAGTGGAAGAACAATTTTGTTTAAAATGTGATGTAAATTACATACGACTTTGAAACACAAAGATGTTTTGTCCTTGTCATTTTAGAACAAAATTGTTCTTGCTCAAAATTCTGTTTATTAGGCAATGTAATGGTGTCCATTTGGATACATAAAAATTTAAAAGTCAGCTCCATTGCAACAACATATTCATTCAAATACTGGTTTAGGGAATGTTGCTGCCTTAGTGCAGCATAAATGACCACATTAGTTAAAAGTCAACCAATCAACAAATTCAGCTTTAAGTTATCATACAACTGCTGTTGTACAATTCTTTCAGGATCTTTTGCTGGTCACCGTGACTTTGAGAAATGTTAAAAGTCTCTTTCCTCAGCTTGAGTGCTTGAAGAATGAGTCGGAGCTTTTCAGTTCTTGGTCTCAAGGTTGTTTATTGCGTCTTATCTATAAAAAATTTTCTCTTACTCTGCTGAGCTCTGTCCAGCAGGACAGTTCTAGGCACACTGCCTGCCCCCAGAGTGGTGTTATGTCTTTATACTAAAAACTACATATATAATGTTTACAATCACTTTCTAATACTTATCACCTATGTTGACAGTGAGCTTCTACTCTAAACCAATCTAAAAGTGCCAACATCACAGCAGAAGATGGAGGCCAAGAAGAAGAAGGAGAAAGGCTGGACACACCCAGATCCCTCCATCTTGCCTCCTGAACTCCCATTCTAGAAACCCCAAAATCTACTTTTCCACTCTGTGATAACTTCACTATTACTTTACCTAAAGTGTTGTGGCTTGCTGATCTTCATATAGGGTTGTTAATTTGCTCCATGGGTCATAATCAAAACTACAGGTGTTTTGGGCTCCGTGCCAGGGCTTCTGAGCCTCCTGGCAAGGGTCTTGGCCATTCTGGACAGCTAGAGAGATGTCCTATGTTCCCACACAATTCTAGCAGGATTTTCTTTTTCTCCTATTCTGCTACTTTTTGTGACATTTGCTTTAGGACTCTGCTCTAGCAGGATGTTGATGACAGCTTCTAGTATTCTCTGCCTGGCATGCCTTCACAAAGATAAAGCTATGTGCTGGCATAACTGGAGTGAAGCGGGGAAAGAAGAACTGTGCTAGATGGATTTGTTGTTGATCTGTGCATTGCGTGTATTACCACCTAGCAGAATACACGGTTTAAGACATTGCATGATGCCTCTCTTTCCCCATGTTGATTTCATTTTACACCCTGCTCCATTTACTTCATGCTTTTCCTTCCTAGTTCACTCCATATTCTACTTTTTCCCCAGTGCACCCGACACCATTTTCGACTCCTTCTTTTTCTCTTCACAACAGATCCAGACTAAGACCGTGGCACAGTGTGTGGAGTACTACTACTCCTGGAAAAAGGAGCATAAACTTGCCAGCACTCTGGCTCAGGTGAGGGGCAAGAAAATCGAGACGTGCCAGGAAGGTCGAGAAACTGGCAGAAGGGGAGAAAAGCTGCTGGCGAGCCATGCCAGACGCCCCTTTGCCAGGATCACATCGTCCCATGCGCTGGGAAAGGCACAGCAGATGCTGCCCGGGGCTTCCTTGTGCTGCTGCCCTGAAGTATGCAATTCTGGAGCCTAACTTTGACCCAAGGAAGCAGCAGCGCCACCAAAATGGGCTTTGACTCTCTACAGATGGGCTTCTCAAGGGCTGGCACCCTCGCTGACTCCAATCAGACCCTTAATTCCCCACTGCTTGCTGACATCAGCAATCCAGGCTGCCTTTGTGGATATGCTGCAGATTTTCAGGGAGTTTTTCTAGCATCGCAGCATACTCCCCAAGAAGGAGCTGCCGGTGCCGTGGCTCCCCTAAAACTTTCCTTACCGGCAAAGAGCAATTTGCTTCACATCATGTGAGAGAGAGAGAGAGAGAGAGAGACAGGGAGGGAGATTATTTTGGGGACTAGAAAATGGCTAACCATGTGTCTACCCTAATTGGACTGAATTTAAATGCCATTGCCTAGACATTTGTGGAGGAAAAGCAGAGAGAAATAGATGTTAGGCAGAAAGGTAGAAATAAGAAATGTAGAGCTCTAAATAGGCAGGTATTTATCCCACCCCTTTGGCCTGTAGAAAAGAGGAGTATTTTCCTCCAAGCTCTGGGTTGGCAGCCCGCCGCAGCCCATTGGCAAAGGCAGCCGTTTTCTCAGCTCTTGAGGGTCTGGAAGGATTTGCTTAGGCCGATAGATTTTTGTGCTGGATGCTCTGCTTTCCAGCTTTGTGAGAGGAAGGAAGCATTGATAAGGACTCTTTGATTTCCAGAGTGTGGGCAAAGCAAAGAGGAGGAAAAGCCCTCCCAGAAAGGAGAACGGGGAGACAGGGAAGAGAAGCCGCAAGAGGGCTCGCAGCGCCGAGTGTCCCTGCTGCCAAGCGCGCCAGCCGCCCCGCTCGGCGGGAGGCCCCTTTCCCTGCGGGCAGTGCAAACGGTGCGTAAGTTCCTCCTCTTTCTGCTCAAAGCTGCGCCTTTGGACTAAAACAGGGCTGACCCTTTTCAAAGGCACCGCAGGGGAAGCTGGGGGCACTTGCAGCATCGCCCCCGGCAGCCGTGGTCAAGCTTAACACCCACCTCAAACCCAAAGAGCTTAGGTAAAACCCAGCCTTCACAATGAAACCTTGCCGTGCCCCAACAAGACACAGTTCATACAAGTAGGAATAGATCCATCAAAGCTTGGTTTGATGCTGCTGATCAAATTCAAAAGAGGATGCAGCAAAAGGAGGAAGACATTTCAAGGCATTGAAAGTAGAACCATCAGACTCATGGTGCTGATCAATTCACAAATGTGCCACTGCCCGAAAAGACAGAAATTCCTACTCAAACGGAGATCTCGGCACTTGGTTTCATGGTGTGTACTAAAGTGAGCAATGGATGGTTTGTTTCCTATCTTGCAGGGTGTTTGAAACCGTGAAGGAAAGGAACAACCACAGGAGAAGACATCGGCCTCGGAAGGCAGCAGAGCCTCTCGCCAAGAAGAAAAGACCAAATTAGACAACCCTGCAGGTTGTCCAGGGCTAGCAAGAGTTAGGTATCAATAGGACTAGATAGGAATAGGACTGTTTTTTAAGCTTTTAGGGTAGTTTAATCTTCTACTTAGTTAGTTGACATGATAGGAATCTCCTCAATTTAGTCGTTAAGATCCATTAGTATTATTCAAGATTCAATAGTTTTATTAGATTTATCAATAAATTTCAAAGGTTGGGTGTTGTCTATGCTCTGCCTTTTGTCATTTTGCCTTTGTTGAGAGCCAATGGGTCTTTATCATTAAACCAAAGTTTGTTCCATTTTGTCTTTTTGTCTGTATGAAAACACTCCGGCAATGTTTGTTCCATTTGCCTGGTGTTGCAAAGACGGCACTTGCCCTGAGAGAAGAATCTGGGCAGGCGCCACCTCCCCCGGGCCCAGCCCCTTGCTCAGCTGGCAGGACTTACTGAGGTGTGTCTCCTTTACTGCCAGTGAAATAAGGCTGGGGCTTCAGCCTTTGATTCCTCAACATCTCAGCTGGGAGTGGAAAGGGAGGCTTTGTTTAATTCACGGAATTGGATCTAGATGAGTGGTCTGGTCTCACCATATTTTCTGGCATAAAAGCAGCGGCTTTAGTCCTTTTTGGAGCCCAGCAACATAACTTTGTTTCATTTTGGGGGACTGATGGAGCTGACCACCTTGGAGGACGTTTCTAAGCCCTCCGATTCTATCCAATTCCTATCCGCATGCGCCACAAAGGCATGGCTAGTTCAGTTTCAGTTTCTCTCGAAAGGACCAGTGTCCCGCTCTGGGCCTCCAGCAATCTCCTTAGCTAAAGCAGAGCGGGTGTGATCATTATCCTCTGACTTCTCACAGCTCGGGCACTTGCGCCAAAGAAGAATCAAAGGCACTCTTTCTTCGAGGCCAGCAAATGGCCCTGCCTAGCAAGGCTTTGGTGGCAGGGGCTGTGGAGGGTGGAGAGGGGGCGAGGGAGGGGGCAATTGCCAGGCTGCTTCTGGGAAGCCGAGGGAAGCTTGCCCTTGTCTGATGGAGGCGGTGCAGGTGGGCTTTGGAGCTACAAAGTATCTGCCTTGCAGTGGGACTTGTTCCAGCTGCCCCCTCAGTTTGCTGGCCAGTGGCTAACGTGCAGGCTGGGAAGGAAGCAAGATTGGGACTGAAGCAAGATTTGCTTTTCCTTAACGACAGGCAGGAAAGCAGCAAAGCTGCCTGGGTTTTGTCATATCTGGGATCTAGGCATTAAAACCAATGTGAAGGCCAGCAGTGTGGAAAGGGAATTCTGTTAGTGTTGCTTTCTTAGAGGAATGGCAGAGTCTTTTGGGGACAAACACCGAGCTTCTCCAAGGGAGCTGGAAGAGGGCTATAGAAATTCTGCATGAATGTTTGCTAGAGAAATGCCCGTGTGCTGTCCCTGTGTGTGTGTGTGTGTCCCCATCAGTTGCCCTGAAAAACATCCTGTTTCTCCAAGTTTCAAGGGAGGAGTGATGAGGTGAGAGACCAGCTCAGAGGCCCAAAGGAGGGAAAACATGCAGTGACATTATTGGGCAGCAAAAGGAGAATTGAGAAAGGGGGCAGGATGAATGGCTCCACTTTGAGAGGAAGCTCTGGAGTTGGCTCTGCGCTGGACAACTTGCAAATTCCAGCTCCTCTCAGAGCTGGAGGAGAGCCAGTGGGAGGAGCCCTTCTGGTTCTCCAGGGCAGGAGATGAGGTCTGGGCCCTTGCACAGAGGCAGGCTCCTGTGCACGTTCAGCTGGAGGCACCTTGCAGAGAAGCACCGGGAAGACCCAGGGCTGTCCCTGCACTGCTTTTGCCCGTCTCATCAGACGACTGAGGAGAAAAGGCCCCATGGGAAGCTTCTCAGAGCAAACTTGCAGCAGAAGAAGTACAAGGGCCAGAGGCGGCCCATGCCTCTTTCTGTCCCATGGCTCCCCTGGGGTTCTAGATGGAATGTTGGGCTGTGCCCATAGCAACTGTCGTTGTCTCCTGCTCCTGCGGCCCTTGCTGGAACGCTGGTGGAGCAGCGCTGGAGCAGCAGCTGCAGGATCAGCTCCTGGGCTGTCCCTGACCAGCCGCCTTCTGCACTCAGCGCCAGACCCGGCCTCTGCACCGACGTCCTGGTCTCCTCGTCTGCCTCCGGGCATCCCCAGAGCACTTGGGAACCGTCCAAGGTAAGAAAATCCCCGTTTGCCCTCAAAGCACTAGCACAGGGGCAGGAGGCTCCAGCTGCCTCTCCCACCAAGCACGACACACAGGCTGCGTGCTCACTTTCCCCAGACGAGCTTCCACGTGAAAGCAGGCTGCAGCTTCTGAAGGAATCATGTTGCCTCCAGGGGAAACACAGACCTTTCCATAGAGGACCTAGAGAGGTGTCCCAGTGCAGTTGCAGATCCTCGTCCACGGATGACCTGATTAAAAGTTCTTGGCACCCATTTCAGTCCTCAAACTATCTTGTGCTGACCCCAAAACAAATTGTTTGTGGCTGAGCACTTCAGGGCTTCAGTGTCAACAAATCCCCTTATGCCCTGACTCTGCTCACACCCGCTCCAAAGCTTCAAACACCAGAATGATGGCACTTCTCCTCTGGCATCCCTGTCCTTCAGGGCATAGAAGCATTTGACTGGGCTTCTCCTCAAACACAGGCTTTCAACTTCAAAAACCATCTGGGATCAGCAATTCTTATATACTGACGTAGTTCCATGGCTTATAGATCCATGCTATTTTAATATCTTTATAGATTCTTTTTCCAGTGCACGTAGGGCTGGTTCTACCTCATGCTCAGGGGCGGCCGTCAAATGCCATCTCCTCAAGAGCACAATCACAGTAGCACAGAATTTCCTGGCTTGGAAGGGATTCTCAAAGATCACTGAGCCAAGTCCAGGGCCTGCCCAGGGCAGCCTCAACAATCACAGCCTGTGCCCAAGAGCAGTGTCCAAACACTTTTGGAGCTCAGTCAGGCTTGGTGCTGTGCCCCCTTCCCTGGGGAGGCTGTTGCAGTGCCCAAGCAGCCTCTGGCTGAAGAACCTTTTCCTTCTATCCAACCTAAGCCTGCACTGGCACATCTCCCCTGCCATTGTCTGGGCTCTTCTCAGTGGCCCCGGGAGTGAAGAGAGTAGTGCATGGCCTTGTGCTTGCCCTCCTGAGGAAGCTGCTGACTGCTAGAGGGTCCTGCCTAGGACATTCCATGTCAAAAAGGCGGCAAAGAGAAAGGAGCTGGGACACAGGAGCTCGGGCTTTGCAATGATGAGGATGAGAAGGAAGGATTTTTAACTGGAGCATTGCTTTGATCTCTTTCAGGTGGAAAGGAGAGGCACAATGAAAAGGAAAGCAAGAGCCCAGATTCAGCCGTGAGTTTTGGCATAGGGTTAAAGGACAGCAAACTGGAGGAATGGCGAGGAGGAGAACTGCTCTTTCAGAGTCAGGGTGGCATTGGTTCAAGCCTGTGGGTGCACAGGAAGGCTCTCTTGACCACTTGCCTTTCTCACCTCCACCTCCTTCTTCCTTTAGACACATCAATGTTGGCAGCGACTTTCAGGCTGAGCTGCCAGAGCTGCAGAGCAGAGCACCAAGTGAGGATGAAGAGCCTGCAACCCTGGTCTGGAAGCCCTGGGGGGAGGATGACTCTGACATGGAAAAACCTGACAGAGGTAGCTTTGCTTCAAGCTTTTCTTCCACCCCTGAGCTACTTGGGTCTTTAAAAGGCTCCTTTTGCGTAAAAAGGCAGCCTTTTGCAGGCTCTGCTTCTCTCCTTGTCTCGCCCATCTTCCCATGTAGAAGTGTTAGAGGCAAGGAGCAAGAGCAAGCACCTTGCTCTCCAAATTGGTCAGGGCCGTCTGCCACTGGAAGAGCGGAGATTGGCCCCCACTTCTTCTTACAGAAGCTGCTTTGGAGGGAGAGCCAGCACTGCGTGGGCCCTTGGTTCAGCTGGCCCTGGCTTTGCTCTCCTTTTCATACTCTCCAAGCTGCTGTCTTTAGCTCCCGGCCTTTCCTTCTGCCTTGCATGGCAGTCTTTGCCCTTGCTGGCCTCAAGGCTGACTTTCGGTGGGTTTTTTGTTGTGCTTGCAGTAAGAGAACTGTTGGACATGGCCAGCTCCCGTGGCATTCCCGGGGCAGCAGCTAACCTGGAGCGCGCCCTGCACTGCCTGCACCGGGCACGCGGCAGCGTTCCGGTAAGAAGCGGCTGTTTGGGCGCAGAGAAGAGGGCACAGGGAATGCAGAGGGCCCGGGCACTGGGACAGCCTTTCCTGGCTGCTCTTTGAAGAAGGGTCTTAACAGGGAGCAGAGCACTTGCTGCCTGCTGTGTCTCCTCCAGCTGCGTCAGGGCTGAGCCCAAAGGGCTCCAGCAGGGAGAATCTCCCTCCTGGAGGCGGCGGCGGCGGCGGAAGGTCCTGCTGCCTTGTAAATGGCCTGGAGAGCTGGCTTCTCTAAGACATTTGGAGGGGAAATTCCCAGAAGCCTCAGTCAGCTGAGGCCATTCTGGCTGCAGGAGCAGCAAAATCCTTAGGTTGGTGAGCAAAAGGCCACTCTCGGGGACCAGGATCAAAGGGTTGGGCAGCAAAAACCAGGGACTTGGAGCAAATGACAGTGTTTCACCCACATGGGATACAGTCGCTTGAATGTCTGGAGAGGCAAAGTAGCTGCAAGGCAGCACCTGTGATTTTTTGGCTCATTTTTAATGTGGTGGGGCGGCTAAAGCCTCTTCCCTCTTGATCTTGCAGGAGGCTCTGGAGATGCTGCTCTCAGAGGGGCCTGCAACACCTCAAGGCCACCCCATGGCTGATTATCATTACGCAGGTAAGCAAAGCAGAGCTTCTTGCGTCCCTGACAGATGCTGCCGTCCCCTTCATTGTTGTGGCAAGGGTTTCTGCTTAAAGCAATTGTGCTTAACACCAGCACAAGGTCTTGTCTCCTCTGCGGGTGGGGAAGCACCAGCATCTAGTCCTTCAGCTTTACTTCTTTTCCAATCCTTCTCCCCGGGCAATGCCTGCTCTTGTCTTCATGACCTTCTGAGGGAGCAGACACGTACACACACGTGAATGACGGCCTGCCACCATTTTCTTTCGGCAGCCAGTGGGATCTACTTGGTGTGGATCAAGGGATGCGTTTACTACCCGCTGCTTTTTCTTGCCAGGCTCTGATAGATGGACACCTGAGGAGAAGGAGTCCTTCCAAAAGGCTTTCCACACCTACGGCAAGGATTTTCATCTCATCCAGAAGCAGGTAAAGCCACGGGACATTCTTTACCCGAGCAGATCGTCAGGAGGAAAGCTTGGTTATTTCTGGGAACAAGCACTGGGCTTCAGTCTCTCTCTTCTCAAGTACCAAGTATCTTCAAGAAGTAACAAAAGGGGACATCAAAAGCCTGTGTCAAAAGGATGATCCTGCCTCTCCAGCCCTTTTCTCCAAGCTCTTTTGGAAGATGAAGCTTTCTTCTGTCAGACTTGTCGCACAGGTCTGCTGCTGCTTCCACAAGACGGTGTGCTGGCATAACTGGAGGGAAGCGGGGAAAGAAGAACTGTGCTAGATGGATTTGTTGTTGATCTGTGCATTGCGTGTATTACCACCTAGCAGAATACACGGTTTAAGACATTGCATGATGCCTCTCTTTCCCCATGTTGATTTCATTTTACACCCTGCTCCATTTACTTCATGCTTTTCCTTCCTAGTTCACTCCATATTCTACTTTTTCCCCAGTGCACCCGACACCATTTTCGACTCCTTCTTTTTCTCTTCACAACAGATCCAGACTAAGACCGTGGCACAGTGTGTGGAGTACTACTACTCCTGGAAAAAGGAGCATAAACTTGCCAGCACTCTGGCTCAGGTGAGGGGCAAGAAAATCGAGACGTGCCAGGAAGGTCGAGAAACTGGCAGAAGGGGAGAAAAGCTGCTGGCGAGCCATGCCAGACGCCCCTTTGCCAGGATCACATCGTCCCATGCGCTGGGAAAGGCACAGCAGATGCTGCCCGGGGCTTCCTTGTGCTGCTGCCCTGAAGTATGCAATTCTGGAGCCTAACTTTGACCCAAGGAAGCAGCAGCGCCACCAAAATGGGCTTTGACTCTCTACAGATGGGCTTCTCAAGGGCTGGCACCCTCGCTGACTCCAATCAGACCCTTAATTCCCCACTGCTTGCTGACATCAGCAATCCAGGCTGCCTTTGTGGATATGCTGCAGATTTTCAGGGAGTTTTTCTAGCATCGCAGCATACTCCCCAAGAAGGAGCTGCCGGTGCCGTGGCTCCCCTAAAACTTTCCTTACCGGCAAAGAGCAATTTGCTTCACATCATGTGAGAGAGAGAGAGAGAGAGAGAGACAGGGAGGGAGATTATTTTGGGGACTAGAAAATGGCTAACCATGTGTCTACCCTAATTGGACTGAATTTAAATGCCATTGCCTAGACATTTGTGGAGGAAAAGCAGAGAGAAATAGATGTTAGGCAGAAAGGTAGAAATAAGAAATGTAGAGCTCTAAATAGGCAGGTATTTATCCCACCCCTTTGGCCTGTAGAAAAGAGGAGTATTTTCCTCCAAGCTCTGGGTTGGCAGCCCGCCGCAGCCCATTGGCAAAGGCAGCCGTTTTCTCAGCTCTTGAGGGTCTGGAAGGATTTGCTTAGGCCGATAGATTTTTGTGCTGGATGCTCTGCTTTCCAGCTTTGTGAGAGGAAGGAAGCATTGATAAGGACTCTTTGATTTCCAGAGTGTGGGCAAAGCAAAGAGGAGGAAAAGCCCTCCCAGAAAGGAGAACGGGGAGACAGGGAAGAGAAGCCGCAAGAGGGCTCGCAGCGCCGAGTGTCCCTGCTGCCAAGCGCGCCAGCCGCCCCGCTCGGCGGGAGGCCCCTTTCCCTGCGGGCAGTGCAAACGGTGCGTAAGTTCCTCCTCTTTCTGCTCAAAGCTGCGCCTTTGGACTAAAACGGGCTGACCCTTTTCAAAGGCACCGCAGGGGAAGCTGGGGGCACTTGCAGCATCGCCCCCGGCAGCCGTGGTCAAGCTTAACACCCACCTCAAACCCAAAGAGCTTAGGTAAAACCCAGCCTTCACAATGAAACCTTGCCGTGCCCCAACAAGACACAGTTCATACAAGTAGGAATAGATCCATCAAAGCTTGGTTTGATGCTGCTGATCAAATTCAAAAGAGGATGCAGCAAAAGGAGGAAGACATTTCAAGGCATTGAAAGTAGAACCATCAGACTCATGGTGCTGATCAATTCACAAATGTGCCACTGCCCGAAAAGACAGAAATTCCTACTCAAACGGAGATCTCGGCACTTGGTTTCATGGTGTGTACTAAAGTGAGCAATGGATGGTTTGTTTCCTATCTTGCAGGGTGTTTGAAACCGTGAAGGAAAGGAACAACCACAGGAGAAGACATCGGCCTCGGAAGGCAGCAGAGCCTCTCGCCAAGAAGAAAAGACCAAATTAGACAACCCTGCAGGTTGTCCAGGGCTAGCAAGAGTTAGGTATCAATAGGACTAGATAGGAATAGGACTGTTTTTTAAGCTTTTAGGGTAGTTTAATCTTCTACTTAGTTAGTTGACATGATAGGAATCTCCTCAATGTAGTCGTTAAGATCCATTAGTATTATTCAAGATTCAATAGTTTTATTAGATTTATCAATAAATTTCAAAGGTTGGGTGTTGTCTATGCTCTGCCTTTTGTCATTTTGCCTTTGTTGAGAGCCAATGGGTCTTTATCATTAAACCAAAGTTTGTTCCATTTTGTCTTTTTGTCTGTATGAAAACACTCCGGCAATGTTTGTTCCATTTGCCTGGTGTTGCAAAGACGGCACTTGCCCTGAGAGAAGAATCTGGGCAGGCGCCACCTCCCCCGGGCCCAGCCCCTTGCTCAGCTGGCAGGACTTACTGAGGTGTGTCTCCTTTACTGCCAGTGAAATAAGGCTGGGGCTTCAGCCTTTGATTCCTCAACATCTCAGCTGGGAGTGGAAAGGGAGGCTTTGTTTAATTCACGGAATTGGATCTAGATGAGTGGTCTGGTCTCACCATATTTTCTGGCATAAAAGCAGCGGCTTTAGTCCTTTTTGGAGCCCAGCAACATAACTTTGTTTCATTTTGGGGGACTGATGGAGCTGACCACCTTGGAGGACGTTTCTAAGCCCTCCGATTCTATCCAATTCCTATCCGCATGCGCCACAAAGGCATGGCTAGTTCAGTTTCAGTTTCTCTCGAAAGGACCAGTGTCCCGCTCTGGGCCTCCAGCAATCTCCTTAGCTAAAGCAGAGCGGGTGTGATCATTATCCTCTGACTTCTCACAGCTCGGGCACTTGCGCCAAAGAAGAATCAAAGGCACTCTTTCTTCGAGGCCAGCAAATGGCCCTGCCTAGCAAGGCTTTGGTGGCAGGGGCTGTGGAGGGTGGAGAGGGGGCGAGGGAGGGGGCAATTGCCAGGCTGCTTCTGGGAAGCCGAGGGAAGCTTGCCCTTGTCTGATGGAGGCGGTGCAGGTGGGCTTTGGATGCTACAAAGTATCTGCCTTGCAGTGGGACTTGTTCCAGCTGCCCCCTCAGTTTGCTGGCCAGTGGCTAACGTGCAGGCTGGGAAGGAAGCAAGATTGGGACTGAAGCAAGATTTGCTTTTCCTTAACGACAGGCAGGAAAGCAGCAAAGCTGCCTGGGTTTTGTCATATCTGGGATCTAGGCATTAAAACCAATGTGAAGGCCAGCAGTGTGGAAAGGGAATTCTGTTAGTGTTGCTTTCTTAGAGGAATGGCAGAGTCTTTTGGGGACAAACACCGAGCTTCTCCAAGGGAGCTGGAAGAGGGCTATAGAAATTCTGCATGAATGTTTGCTAGAGAAATGCCCGTGTGCTGTCCCTGTGTGTGTGTGTGTGTGTCCCCATCAGTTGCCCTGAAAAACATCCTGTTTCTCCAAGTTTCAAGGGAGGAGTGATGAGGTGAGAGACCAGCTCAGAGGCCCAAAGGAGGGAAAACATGCAGTGACATTATTGGGCAGCAAAAGGAGACTTGAGAAAGGGGGCAGGATGAATGGCTCCACTTTGAGAGGAAGCTCTGGAGTTGGCTCTGCGCTGGACAACTTGCAAATTCCAGCTCCTCTCAGAGCTGGAGGAGAGCCAGTGGGAGGAGCCCTTCTGGTTCTCCAGGGCAGGAGATGAGGTCTGGGCCCTTGCACAGAGGCAGGCTCCTGTGCACGTTCAGCTGGAGGCACCTTGCAGAGAAGCACCGGGAAGACCCAGGGCTGTCCCTGCACTGCTTTTGCCCGTCTCATCAGACGACTGAGGAGAAAAGGCCCCATGGGAAGCTTCTCAGAGCAAACTTGCAGCAGAAGAAGTACAAGGGCCAGAGGCGGCCCATGCCTCTTTCTGTCCCATGGCTCCCCTGGGGTTCTAGATGGAATGTTGGGCTGTGCCCATAGCAACTGTCGTTGTCTCCTGCTCCTGCGGCCCTTGCTGGAACGCTGGTGGAGCAGCGCTGGAGCAGCAGCTGCAGGATCAGCTCCTGGGCTGTCCCTGACCAGCCGCCTTCTGCACTCAGCGCCAGACCCGGCCTCTGCACCGACGTCCTGGTCTCCTCGTCTGCCTCCGGGCATCCCCAGAGCACTTGGGAACCGTCCAAGGTAAGAAAATCCCCGTTTGCCCTCAAAGCACTAGCACAGGGGCAGGAGGCTCCAGCTGCCTCTCCCACCAAGCACGACACACAGGCTGCGTGCTCACTTTCCCCAGACGAGCTTCCACGTGAAAGCAGGCTGCAGCTTCTGAAGGAATCATGTTGCCTCCAGGGGAAACACAGACCTTTCCATAGAGGACCTAGAGAGGTGTCCCAGTGCAGTTGCAGATCCTCGTCCACGGATGACCTGATTAAAAGTTCTTGGCACCCATTTCAGTCCTCAAACTATCTTGTGCTGACCCCAAAACAAATTGTTTGTGGCTGAGCACTTCAGGGCTTCAGTGTCAACAAATCCCCTTATGCCCTGACTCTGCTCACACCCGCTCCAAAGCTTCAAACACCAGAATGATGGCACTTCTCCTCTGGCATCCCTGTCGTTCAGGGCATAGAAGCATTTGACTGGGCTTCTCCTCAAACACAGGCTTTCAACTTCAAAAACCATCTGGGATCAGCAATTCTTATATACTGACGTAGTTCCATGGCTTATAGATCCATGCTATTTTAATATCTTTATAGATTCTTTTTCCAGTGCACGTAGGGCTGGTTCTACCTCATGCTCAGGGGCGGCCGTCAAATGCCATCTCCTCAAGAGCACAATCACAGTAGCACAGAATTTCCTGGCTTGGAAGGGATTCTCAAAGATCACTGAGCCCAAGTCCAGGGCCTGCCCAGGGCAGCCTCAACAATCACAGCCTGTGCCCAAGAGCAGTGTCCAAACACTTTTGGAGCTCAGTCAGGCTTGGTGCTGTGCCCCCTTCCCTGGGGAGGCTGTTGCAGTGCCCAAGCAGCCTCTGGCTGAAGAACCTTTTCCTTCTATCCAACCTAAGCCTGCACTGGCACATCTCCCCTGCCATTGTCTGGGCTCTTCTCAGTGGCCCCGGGAGTGAAGAGAGTAGTGCATGGCCTTGTGCTTGCCCTCCTGAGGAAGCTGCTGACTGCTAGAGGGTCCTGCCTAGGACATTCCATGTCAAAAAGGCGGCAAAGAGAAAGGAGCTGGGACACAGGAGCTCGGGCTTTGCAATGATGAGGATGAGAAGGAAGGATTTTTAACTGGAGCATTGCTTTGATCTCTTTCAGGTGGAAAGGAGAGGCACAATGAAAAGGAAAGCAAGAGCCCAGATTCAGCCGTGAGTTTTGGCATAGGGTTAAAGGACAGCAAACTGGAGGAATGGCGAGGAGGAGAACTGCTCTTTCAGAGTCAGGGTGGCATTGGTTCAAGCCTGTGGGTGCACAGGAAGGCTCTCTTGACCACTTGCCTTTCTCACCTCCACCTCCTTCTTCCTTTAGACACATCAATGTTGGCAGCGACTTTCAGGCTGAGCTGCCAGAGCTGCAGAGCAGAGCACCAAGTGAGGATGAAGAGCCTGCAACCCTGGTCTGGAAGCCCTGGGGGGAGGATGACTCTGACATGGAAAAACCTGACAGAGGTAGCTTTGCTTCAAGCTTTTCTTCCACCCCTGAGCTACTTGGGTCTTTAAAAGGCTCCTTTTGCGTAAAAAGGCAGCCTTTTGCAGGCTCTGCTTCTCTCCTTGTCTCGCCCATCTTCCCATGTAGAAGTGTTAGAGGCAAGGAGAAAGAGCAAGCACCTTGCTCTCCAAATTGGTCAGGGCCGTCTGCCACTGGAAGAGCGGAGATTGGCCCCCACTTCTTCTTACAGAAGCTGCTTTGGAGGGAGAGCCAGCACTGCGTGGGCCCTTGGTTCAGCTGGCCCTGGCTTTGCTCTCCTTTTCATACTCTCCAAGCTGCTGTCTTTAGCTCCCGGCCTTTCCTTCTGCCTTGCATGGCAGTCTTTGCCCTTGCTGGCCTCAAGGCTGACTTTCGGTGGGTTTTTTGTTGTGCTTGCAGTAAGAGAACTGTTGGACATGGCCAGCTCCCGTGGCATTCCCGGGGCAGCAGCTAACCTGGAGCGCGCCCTGCACTGCCTGCACCGGGCACGCGGCAGCGTTCCGGTAAGAAGCGGCTGTTTGGGCGCAGAGAAGAGGGCACAGGGAATGCAGAGGGCCCGGGCACTGGGACAGCCTTTCCTGGCTGCTCTTTGAAGAAGGGTCTTAACAGGGAGCAGAGCACTTGCTGCCTGCTGTGTCTCCTCCAGCTGCGTCAGGGCTGAGGCCCAAAGGGCTCCAGCAGGGAGAATCTCCCTCCTGGAGGCGGCGGCGGCGGCGGAAGGTCCTGCTGCCTTGTAAATGGCCTGGAGAGCTGGCTTCTCTAAGACATTTGGAGGGGAAATTCCCAGAAGCCTCAGTCAGCTGAGGCCATTCTGGCTGCAGGAGCAGCAAAATCCTTAGGTTGGTGAGCAAAAGGCCACTCTCGGGGACCAGGATCAAAGGGTTGGGCAGCAAAAACCAGGGACTTGGAGCAAATGACAGTGTTTCACCCACATGGGATACAGTCGCTTGAATGTCTGGAGAGGCAAAGTAGCTGCAAGGCAGCACCTGTGATTTTTTGGCTCATTTTTAATGTGGTGGGGCGGCTAAAGCCTCTTCCCTCTTGATCTTGCAGGAGGCTCTGGAGATGCTGCTCTCAGAGGGGCCTGCAACACCTCAAGGCCACCCCATGGCTGATTATCATTACGCAGGTAAGCAAAGCAGAGCTTCTTGCGTCCCTGACAGATGCTGCCGTCCCCTTCATTGTTGTGGCAAGGGTTTCTGCTTAAAGCAATTGTGCTTAACACCAGCACAAGGTCTTGTCTCCTCTGCGGGTGGGGAAGCACCAGCATCTAGTCCTTCAGCTTTACTTCTTTTCCAATCCTTCTCCCCGGGCAATGCCTGCTCTTGTCTTCATGACCTTCTGAGGGAGCAGACACGTACACACACGTGAATGACGGCCTGCCACCATTTTCTTTCGGCAGCCAGTGGGATCTACTTGGTGTGGATCAAGGGATGCGTTTACTACCCGCTGCTTTTTCTTGCCAGGCTCTGATAGATGGACACCTGAGGAGAAGGAGTCCTTCCAAAAGGCTTTCCACACCTACGGCAAGGATTTTCATCTCATCCAGAAGCAGGTAAAGCCACGGGACATTCTTTACCCGAGCAGATCGTCAGGAGGAAAGCTTGGTTATTTCTGGGAACAAGCCCTGGGCTTCAGTCTCTCTCTTCTCAAGTACCAAGTATCTTCAAGAAGTAACAAAAGGGGACATCAAAAGCCTGTGTCAAAAGGATGATCCTGCCTCTCCAGCCCTTTTCTCCAAGCTCTTTTGGAAGATGAAGCTTTCTTCTGTCAGACTTGTCGCACAGGTCTGCTGCTGCTTCCACAAGACGGTGTGCTGGCATAACTGGAGGGAAGCGGGGAAAGAAGAACTGTGCTAGATGGATTTGTTGTTGATCTGTGCATTGCGTGTATTACCACCTAGCAGAATACACGGTTTAAGACATTGCATGATGCCTCTCTTTCCCCATGTTGATTTCATTTTACACCCTGCTCCATTTACTTCATGCTTTTCCTTCCTAGTTCACTCCATATTCTACTTTTTCCCCAGTGCACCCGACACCATTTTCGACTCCTTCTTTTTCTCTTCACAACAGATCCAGACTAAGACCGTGGCACAGTGTGTGGAGTACTACTACTCCTGGAAAAAGGAGCATAAACTTGCCAGCACTCTGGCTCAGGTGAGGGGCAAGAAAATCGAGACGTGCCAGGAAGGTCGAGAAACTGGCAGAAGGGGGAGAAAGCTGCTGGCGAGCCATGCCAGACGCCCCTTTGCCAGGATCACATCGTCCCATGCGCTGGGAAAGGCACAGCAGATGCTGCCCGGGGCTTCCTTGTGCTGCTGCCCTGAAGTATGCAATTCTGGAGCCTAACTTTGACCCAAGGAAGCAGCAGCGCCACCAAAATGGGCTTTGACTCTCTACAGATGGGCTTCTCAAGGGCTGGCACCCTCGCTGACTCCAATCAGACCCTTAATTCCCCACTGCTTGCTGACATCAGCAATCCAGGCTGCCTTTGTGGATATGCTGCAGATTTTCAGGGAGTTTTTCTAGCATCGCAGCATACTCCCCAAGAAGGAGCTGCCGGTGCCGTGGCTCCCCTAAAACTTTCCTTACCGGCAAAGAGCAATTTGCTTCACATCATGTGAGAGAGAGAGAGAGAGAGAGACAGGGAGGGAGATTATTTTGGGGACTAGAAAATGGCTAACCATGTGTCTACCCTAATTGGACTGAATTTAAATGCCATTGCCTAGACATTTGTGGAGGAAAAGCAGAGAGAAATAGATGTTAGGCAGAAAGGTAGAAATAAGAAATGTAGAGCTCTAAATAGGCAGGTATTTATCCCACCCCTTTGGCCTGTAGAAAAGAGGAGTATTTTCCTCCAAGCTCTGGGTTGGCAGCCCGCCGCAGCCCATTGGCAAAGGCAGCCGTTTTCTCAGCTCTTGAGGGTCTGGAAGGATTTGCTTAGGCCGATAGATTTTTGTGCTGGATGCTCTGATTTCCAGCTTTGTGAGAGGAAGGAAGCATTGATAAGGACTCTTTGATTTCCAGAGTGTGGGCAAAGCAAAGAGGAGGAAAAGCCCTCCCAGAAAGGAGAACGGGGAGACAGGGAAGAGAAGCCGCAAGAGGGCTCGCAGCGCCGAGTGTCCCTGCTGCCAAGCGCGCCAGCCGCCCCGCTCGGCGGGAGGCCCCTTTCCCTGCGGGCAGTGCAAACGGTGCGTAAGTTCCTCCTCTTTCTGCTCAAAGCTGCGCCTTTGGACTAAAACGGGCTGACCCTTTTCAAAGGCACCGCAGGGGAAGCTGGGGGCACTTGCAGCATCGCCCCGGCAGCCGTGGTCAAGCTTAACACCCACCTCAAACCCAAAGAGCTTAGGTAAAACCCAGCCTTCACAATGAAACCTTGCCGTGCCCCAACAAGACACAGTTCATACAAGTAGGAATAGATCCATCAAAGCTTGGTTTGATGCTGCTGATCAAATTCAAAAGAGGATGCAGCAAAAGGAGGAAGACATTTCAAGGCATTGAAAGTAGAACCATCAGACTCATGGTGCTGATCAATTCACAAATGTGCCACTGCCCGAAAAGACAGAAATTCCTACTCAAACGGAGATCTCGGCACTTGGTTTCATGGTGTGTACTAAAGTGAGCAATGGATGGTTTGTTTCCTATCTTGCAGGGTGTTTGAAACCGTGAAGGAAAGGAACAACCACAGGAGAAGACATCGGCCTCGGAAGGCAGCAGAGCCTCTCGCCAAGAAGAAAAGACCAAATTAGACAACCCTGCAGGTTGTCCAGGGCTAGCAAGAGTTAGGTATCAATAGGACTAGATAGGAATAGGACTGTTTTTTAAGCTTTTAGGGTAGTTTAATCTTCTACTTAGTTAGTTGACATGATAGGAATCTCCTCAATTAGTCGTTAAGATCCATTAGTATTATTCAAGATTCATTAGTTTTATTAGATTTATCAATAAATTTCAAAGGTTGGGTGTTGTCTATGCTCTGCCTTTTGTCATTTTGCCTTTGTTGAGAGCCAATGGGTCTTTATCATTAAACCAAAGTTTGTTCCATTTTGTCTTTTTGTCTGTATGAAAACACTCCGGCAATGTTTGTTCCATTTGCCTGGTGTTGCAAAGACGGCACTTGCCCTGAGAGAAGAATCTGGGCAGGCGCCACCTCCCCGGGCCCAGCCCCTTGCTCAGCTGGCAGGACTTACTGAGGTGTGTCTCCTTTACTGCCAGTGAAATAAGGCTGGGGCTTCAGCCTTTGATTCCTCAACATCTCAGCTGGGAGTGGAAAGGGAGGCTTTGTTTAATTCACGGAATTGGATCTAGATGAGTGGTCTGGTCTCACCATATTTTCTGGCATAAAAGCAGCGGCTTTAGTCCTTTTTGGAGCCCAGCAACATAACTTTGTTTCATTTTGGGGGACTGATGGAGCTGACCACCTTGGAGGACGTTTCTAAGCCCTCCGATTCTATCCAATTCCTATCGGCATGCGCCACAAAGGCATGGCTAGTTCAGTTTCAGTTTCTCTCGAAAGGACCAGTGTCCCGCTCTGGGCCTCCAGCAATCTCCTTAGCTAAAGCAGAGCGGGTGTGATCATTATCCTCTGACTTCTCACAGCTCGGGCACTTGCGCCAAAGAAGAATCAAAGGCACTCTTTCTTCGAGGCCAGCAAATGGCCCTGCCTAGCAAGGCTTTGGTGGCAGGGGCTGTGGAGGGTGGAGAGGGGGCGAGGGAGGGGGCAATTGCCAGGCTGCTTCTGGGAAGCCGAGGGAAGCTTGCCCTTGTCTGATGGAGGCGGTGCAGGTGGGCTTTGGATGCTACAAAGTATCTGCCTTGCAGTGGGACTTGTTCCAGCTGCCCCCTCAGTTTGCTGGCCAGTGGCTAACGTGCAGGCTGGGAAGGAAGCAAGATTGGGACTGAAGCAAGATTTGCTTTTCCTTAACGACAGGCAGGAAAGCAGCAAAGCTGCCTGGGTTTTGTCATATCTGGGATCTAGGCATTAAAACCAATGTGAAGGCCAGCAGTGTGGAAAGGGAATTCTGTTAGTGTTGCTTTCTTAGAGGAATGGCAGAGTCTTTTGGGGACAAACACCGAGCTTCTCCAAGGGAGCTGGAAGAGGGCTATAGAAATTCTGCATGAATGTTTGCTAGAGAAATGCCCGTGTGCTGTCCCTGTGTGTGTGTGTGTGTCCCCATCAGTTGCCCTGAAAAACATCCTGTTTCTCCAAGTTTCAAGGGAGGAGTGATGAGGTGAGAGACCAGCTCAGAGGCCCAAAGGAGGGAAAACATGCAGTGACATTATTGGGCAGCAAAAGGAGACTTGAGAAAGGGGGCAGGATGAATGGCTCCACTTTGAGAGGAAGCTCTGGAGTTGGCTCTGCGCTGGACAACTTGCAAATTCCAGCTCCTCTCAGAGCTGGAGGAGAGCCAGTGGGAGGAGCCCTTCTGGTTCTCCAGGGCAGGAGATGAGGTCTGGGCCCTTGCACAGAGGCAGGCTCCTGTGCACGTTCAGCTGGAGGCACCTTGCAGAGAAGCACCGGGAAGACCCAGGGCTGTCCCTGCACTGCTTTTGCCCGTCTCATCAGACGACTGAGGAGAAAAGGCCCCATGGGAAGCTTCTCAGAGCAAACTTGCAGCAGAAGAAGTACAAGGGCCAGAGGCGGCCCATGCCTCTTTCTGTCCCATGGCTGCCCTGGGGTTCTAGATGGAATGTTGGGCTGTGCCCATAGCAACTGTCGTTGTCTCCTGCTCCTGCGGCCCTTGCTGGAACGCTGGTGGAGCAGCGCTGGAGCAGCAGCTGCAGGATCAGCTCCTGGGCTGTCCCTGACCAGCCGCCTTCTGCACTCAGCGCCAGACCCGGCCTCTGCACCGACGTCCTGGTCTCCTCGTCTGCCTCCGGGCATCCCCAGAGCACTTGGGAACCGTCCAAGGTAAGAAAATCCCCGTTTGCCCTCAAAGCACTAGCACAGGGGCAGGAGGCTCCAGCTGCCTCTCCCACCAAGCACGACACACAGGCTGCGTGCTCACTTTCCCCAGACGAGCTTCCACGTGAAAGCAGGCTGCAGCTTCTGAAGGAATCATGTTGCCTCCAGGGGAAACACAGACCTTTCCATAGAGGACCTAGAGAGGTGTCCCAGTGCAGTTGCAGATCCTCGTCCACGGATGACCTGATTAAAAGTTCTTGGCACCCATTTCAGTCCTCAAACTATCTTGTGCTGACCCCAAAACAAATTGTTTGTGGCTGAGCACTTCAGGGCTTCAGTGTCAACAAATCCCCTTATGCCCTGACTCTGCTCACACCCGCTCCAAAGCTTCAAACACCAGAATGATGGCACTTCTCCTCTGGCATCCCTGTCGTTCAGGGCATAGAAGCATTTGACTGGGCTTCTCCTCAAACACAGGCTTTCAACTTCAAAAACCATCTGGGATCAGCAATTCTTATATACTGACGTAGTTCCATGGCTTATAGATCCATGCTATTTTAATATCTTTATAGATTCTTTTTCCAGTGCACGTAGGGCTGGTTCTACCTCATGCTCAGGGGCGGCCGTCAAATGCCATCTCCTCAAGAGCACAATCACAGTAGCACAGAATTTCCTGGCTTGGAAGGGATTCTCAAAGATCACTGAGCCCAAGTCCAGGGCCTGCCCAGGGCAGCCTCAACAATCACAGCCTGTGCCCAAGAGCAGTGTCCAAACACTTTTGGAGCTCAGTCAGGCTTGGTGCTGTGCCCCCTTCCCTGGGGAGTGCCCAAGCAGCCTCTGGCTGAAGAACCTTTTCCTTCTATCCAACCTAAGCCTGCACTGGCACATCTCCCCTGCCATTGTCTGGCTCTTCTCAGTGGCCCGGGAGTGAAGAGAGTAGTGCATGGCCTTGTGCTTGCCCTCCTGAGGAAGCTGCTGACTGCTAGAGGGTCCTGCCTAGGACATTCCATGTCAAAAAGGCGGCAAAGAGAAAGGAGCTGGGACACAGGAGCTCGGGCTTTGCAATGATGAGGATGAGAAGGAAGGATTTTTAACTGGAGCATTGCTTTGATCTCTTTCAGGTGGAAAGGAGAGGCACAATGAAAAGGAAAGCAAGAGCCCAGATTCAGCCGTGAGTTTTGGCATAGGGTTAAAGGACAGCAAACTGGAGGAATGGCGAGGAGGAGAACTGCTCTTTCAGAGTCAGGGTGGCATTGGTTCAAGCCTGTGGGTGCACAGGAAGGCTCTCTTGACCACTTGCCTTTCTCACCTCCACCTCCTTCTTCCTTTAGACACATCAATGTTGGCAGCGACTTTCAGGCTGAGCTGCCAGAGCTGCAGAGCAGAGCACCAAGTGAGGATGAAGAGCCTGCAACCCTGGTCTGGAAGCCCTGGGGGGAGGATGACTCTGACATGGAAAAACCTGACAGAGGTAGCTTTGCTTCAAGCTTTTCTTCCACCCCTGAGCTACTTGGGTCTTTAAAAGGCTCCTTTTGCGTAAAAAGGCAGCCTTTTGCAGGCTGTCCTTGTCTCGCCCATCTTCCCATGTAGAAGTGTTAGAGGCAAGGAGCAAGAGCAAGCACCTTGCTCTCCAAATTGGTCAGGGCCGTCTGCCACTGGAAGAGCGGAGATTGGCCCCCACTTCTTCTTACAGAAGCTGCTTTGGAGGGAGAGCCAGCACTGCGTGGGCCCTTGGTTCAGCTGGCCCTGGCTTTGCTCTCCTTTTCATACTCTCCAAGCTGCTGTCTTTAGCTCCCGGCCTTTCCTTCTGCCTTGCATGGCAGTCTTTGCCCTTGCTGGCCTCAAGGCTGACTTTCGGTGGGTTTTTTGTTGTGCTTGCAGTAAGAGAACTGTTGGACATGGCCAGCTCCCGTGGCATTCCCGGGGCAGCAGCTAACCTGGAGCGCGCCCTGCACTGCCTGCACCGGGCACGCGGCAGCGTTCCGGTAAGAAGCGGCTGTTTGGGCGCAGAGAAGAGGGCACAGGGAATGCAGAGGGCCCGGGCACTGGGACAGCCTTTCCTGGCTGCTCTTTGAAGAAGGGTCTTAACAGGGAGCAGAGCACTTGCTGCCTGCTGTGTCTCCTCCAGCTGCGTCAGGGCTGAGCCAAAGGGCTCCAGCAGGGAGAATCTCCCTCCTGGAGGCGGCGGCGGCGGCGGAAGGTCCTGCTGCCTTGTAAATGGCCTGGAGAGCTGGGTTCTCTAAGACATTTGGAGGGGAAATTCCCAGAAGCCTCAGTCAGCTGAGGCCATTCTGGCTGCAGGAGCAGCAAAATCCTTAGGTTGGTGAGCAAAAGGCCACTCTCGGGGACCAGGATCAAAGGGTTGGGCAGCAAAAACCAGGGACTTGGAGCAAATGACAGTGTTTCACCCACATGGGATACAGTCGCTTGAATGTCTGGAGAGGCAAAGTAGCTGCAAGGCAGCACCTGTGATTTTTTGGCTCATTTTTAATGTGGTGGGGCGGCTAAAGCCTCTTCCCTCTTGATCTTGCAGGAGGCTCTGGAGATGCTGCTCTCAGAGGGGCCTGCAACACCTCAAGGCCACCCCATGGCTGATTATCATTACGCAGGTAAGCAAAGCAGAGCTTCTTGCGTCCCTGACAGATGCTGCCGTCCCCTTCATTGTTGTGGCAAGGGTTTCTGCTTAAAGCAATTGTGCTTAACACCAGCACAAGGTCTTGTCTCCTCTGCGGGTGGGGAAGCACCAGCATCTAGTCCTTCAGCTTTACTTCTTTTCCAATCCTTCTCCCCGGGCAATGCCTGCTCTTGTCTTCATGACCTTCTGAGGGAGCAGACACGTACACACACGTGAATGACGGCCTGCCACCATTTTCTTTCGGCAGCCAGTGGGATCTACTTGGTGTGGATCAAGGGATGCGTTTACTACCCGCTGCTTTTTCTTGCCAGGCTCTGATAGATGGACACCTGAGGAGAAGGAGTCCTTCCAAAAGGCTTTCCACACCTACGGCAAGGATTTTCATCTCATCCAGAAGCAGGTAAAGCCACGGGACATTCTTTACCCGAGATCGTCAGGAGGAAAGCTTGGTTATTTCTGGGAACAAGCCCTGGGCTTCAGTCTCTCTCTTCTCAAGTACCAAGTATCTTCAAGAAGTAACAAAAGGGGACATCAAAAGCCTGTGTCAAAAGGATGATCCTGCCTCTCCAGCCCTTTTCTCCAAGCTCTTTTGGAAGATGAAGCTTTCTTCTGTCAGACTTGTCGCACAGGTCTGCTGCTGCTTCCACAAGACGGTGTGTGTGCTGGCATAACTGGAGGGAAGCGGGGAAAGAAGAACTGTGCTAGATGGATTTGTTGTTGATCTGTGCATTGCGTGTATTACCACCTAGCAGAATACACGGTTTAAGACATTGCATGATGCCTCTCTTTCCCCATGTTGATTTCATTTTACACCCTACTCCATTTACTTCATGCTTTTCCTTCCTAGTTCACTCCATATTCTACTTTTTCCCCAGTGCACCCGACACCATTTTCGACTCCTTCTTTTTCTCTTCACAACAGATCCAGACTAAGACCGTGGCACAGTGTGTGGAGTACTACTACTCCTGGAAAAAGGAGCATAAACTTGCCAGCACTCTGGCTCAGGTGAGGGGCAAGAAAATCGAGACGTGCCAGGAAGGTCGAGAAACTGGCAGAAGGGGAGAAAGCTGCTGGCGAGCCATGCCAGACGCCCCTTTGCCAGGATCACATCGTCCCATGCGCTGGGAAAGGCACAGCAGATGCTGCCCGGGGCTTCCTTGTGCTGCTGCCCTGAAGTATGCAATTCTGGAGCCTAACTTTGACCCAAGGAAGCAGCAGCGCCACCAAAATGGGCTTTGACTCTCTACAGATGGGCTTCTCAAGGGCTGGCACCCTCGCTGACTCCAATCAGACCCTTAATTCCCCACTGCTTGCTGACATCAGCAATCCAGGCTGCCTTTGTGGATATGCTGCAGATTTTCAGGGAGTTTTTCTAGCATCGCAGCATACTCCCCAAGAAGGAGCTGCCGGTGCCGTGGCTCCCCTAAAACTTTCCTTACCGGCAAAGAGCAATTTGCTTCACATCAGAGAGAGAGAGAGAGACAGGGAGGGAGATTATTTTGGGGACTAGAAAATGGCTAACCATGTGTCTACCCTAATTGGACTGAATTTAAATGCCATTGCCTAGACATTTGTGGAGGAAAAGCAGAGAGAAATAGATGTTAGGCAGAAAGGTAGAAATAAGAAATGTAGAGCTCTAAATAGGCAGGTATTTATCCCACCCCTTTGGCCTGTAGAAAAGAGGAGTATTTTCCTCCAAGCTCTGGGTTGGCAGCCCGCCGCAGCCCATTGGCAAAGGCAGCCGTTTTCTCAGCTCTTGAGGGTCTGGAAGGATTTGCTTAGGCCGATAGATTTTTGTGCTGGATGCTCTGATTTCCAGCTTTGTGAGAGGAAGGAAGCATTGATAAGGACTCTTTGATTTCCAGAGTGTGGGCAAAGCAAAGAGGAGGAAAAGCCCTCCCAGAAAGGAGAACGGGGAGACAGGGAAGAGAAGCCGCAAGAGGGCTCGCAGCGCCGAGTGTCCCTGCTGCCAAGCGCGCCAGCCGCCCCGCTCGGCGGGAGGCCCCTTTCCCTGCGGGCAGTGCAAACGGTGCGTAAGTTCCTCCTCTTTCTGCTCAAAGCTGCGCCTTTGGACTAAAACAGGCTGACCCTTTTCAAAGGCACCGCAGGGGAAGCTGGGGGCACTTGCAGCATCGCCCCCGGCAGCCGTGGTCAAGCTTAACACCCACCTCAAACCCAAAGAGCTTAGGTAAAACCCAGCCTTCACAATGAAACCTTGCCGTGCCCCAACAAGACACAGTTCATACAAGTAGGAATAGATCCATCAAAGCTTGGTTTGATGCTGCTGATCAAATTCAAAAGAGGATGCAGCAAAAGAGGAAGACATTTCAAGGCATTGAAAGTAGAACCATCAGACTCATGGTGCTGATCAATTCACAAATGTGCCACTGCCCGAAAAGACAGAAATTCCTACTCAAACGGAGATCTCGGCACTTGGTTTCATGGTGTGTACTAAAGTGAGCAATGGATGGTTTGTTTCCTATCTTGCAGGGTGTTTGAAACCGTGAAGGAAAGGAACAACCACAGGAGAAGACATCGGCCTCGGAAGGCAGCAGAGCCTCTCGCCAAGAAGAAAAGACCTAAATTAGACAACCCTGCAGGTTGTCCAGGGCTAGCAAGAGTTAGGTATCAATAGGACTAGATAGGAATAGGACTGTTTTTTAAGCTTTTAGGGTAGTTTAATCTTCTACTTAGTTAGTTGACATGATAGGAATCTCCTCAATTTAGTCGTTAAGATCCATTAGTATTATTCAAGATTCAATAGTTTTATTAGATTTATCAATAAATTTCAAAGGTTGGGTGTTGTCTATGCTCTGCCTTTTGTCATTTTGCCTTTGTTGAGAGCCAATGGGTCTTTATCATTAAACCAAAGTTTGTTCCATTTTGTCTTTTGTCTGTATGAAAACACTCCGGCAATGTTTGTTCCATTTGCCTGGTGTTGCAAAGACGGCACTTGCCCTGAGAGAAGAATCTGGGCAGGCGCCACCTCCCCCCGGGCCCAGCCCCTTGCTCAGCTGGCAGGACTTACTGAGGTGTGTCTCCTTTACTGCCAGTGAAATAAGGCTGGGGCTTCAGCCTTTGATTCCTCAACATCTCAGCTGGGAGTGGAAAGGGAGGCTTTGTTTAATTCACGGAATTGGATCTAGATGAGTGGTCTGGTCTCACCATATTTTCTGGCATAAAAGCAGCGGCTTTAGTCCTTTTTGGAGCCCAGCAACATAACTTTGTTTCATTTTGGGGGACTGATGGAGCTGACCACCTTGGAGGACGTTTCTAAGCCCTCCGATTCTATCCAATTCCTATCGCATGCGCCACAAAGGCATGGCTAGTTCAGTTTCAGTTTCTCTCGAAAGGACCAGTGTCCCGCTCTGGGCCTCCAGCAATCTCCTTAGCTAAAGCAGAGCGGGTGTGATCATTATCCTCTGACTTCTCACAGCTCGGGCACTTGCGCCAAAGAAGAATCAAAGGCACTCTTTCTTCGAGGCCAGCAAATGGCCCTGCCTAGCAAGGCTTTGGTGGCAGGGGCTGTGGAGGGTGGAGAGGGGGCGAGGGAGGGGGCAATTGCCAGGCTGCTTCTGGGAAGCCGAGGGAAGCTTGCCCTTGTCTGATGGAGGCGGTGCAGGTGGGCTTTGGATGCTACAAAGTATCTGCCTTGCAGTGGGACTTGTTCCAGCTGCCCCCTCAGTTTGCTGGCCAGTGGCTAACGTGCAGGCTGGGAAGGAAGCAAGATTGGGACTGAAGCAAGATTTGCTTTTCCTTAACGACAGGCAGGAAAGCAGCAAAGCTGCCTGGGTTTTGTCATATCTGGGATCTAGGCATTAAAACCAATGTGAAGGCCAGCAGTGTGGAAAGGGAATTCTGTTAGTGTTGCTTTCTTAGAGGAATGGCAGAGTCTTTTGGGGACAAACACCGAGCTTCTCCAAGGGAGCTGGAAGAGGGCTATAGAAATTCTGCATGAATGTTTGCTAGAGAAATGCCCGTGTGCTGTCCCTGTGTGTGTGTGTGTGTCCCCATCAGTTGCCCTGAAAAACATCCTGTTTCTCCAAGTTTCAAGGGAGGAGTGATGAGGTGAGAGACCAGCTCAGAGGCCCAAAGGAGGGAAAACATGCAGTGACATTATTGGGCAGCAAAAGGAGACTTGAGAAAGGGGGCAGGATGAATGGCTCCACTTTGAGAGGAAGCTCTGGAGTTGGCTCTGCGCTGGACAACTTGCAAATTCCAGCTCCTCTCAGAGCTGGAGGAGAGCCAGTGGGAGGAGCCCTTCTGGTTCTCCAGGGCAGGAGATGAGGTCTGGGCCCTTGCACAGAGGCAGGCTCCTGTGCACGTTCAGCTGGAGGCACCTTGCAGAGAAGCACCGGGAAGACCCAGGGCTGTCCCTGCACTGCTTTTGCCCGTCTCATCAGACGACTGAGGAGAAAAGGCCCCATGGGAAGCTTCTCAGAGCAAACTTGCAGCAGAAGAAGTAAAGGGCCAGAGGCGGCCCATGCCTCTTTCTGTCCCATGGCTCCCTGGGGTTCTAGATGGAATGTTGGGCTGTGCCCATAGCAACTGTCGTTGTCTCCTGCTCCTGCGGCCCTTGCTGGAACGCTGGTGGAGCAGCGCTGGAGCAGCAGCTGCAGGATCAGCTCCTGGGCTGTCCCTGACCAGCGCCTTCTGCACTCAGCGCCAGACCCGGCCTCTGCACCGACGTCCTGGTCTCCTCGTCTGCCTCC
>NW_023416690.1:0-38248 GCF_012460135.2 Molothrus ater | reverse complement strand
AGGGGAGGGAGCTCCTGAGAGCGGTTTGATGCCGAAAGAAGCCCGGGACCCACTTTAGTTCTAAGAGCTGCGCGTATCTGCGTCTTCTGCGTGTCTTGCCGCTCTACACTCAGCAAAAAAGCTTTCCACCATATCTTGCAAGGAGAAACTCTGCCAGGAAAGAAAACATCCAAAATCTTGTTCTAAAGCTTGCACGGGGGTCTGCAAAGCGTTTGGAAGATGAATGAAAGGTAGTTGTCCAAAACTCGTTCTTTTCCAATAGAATAACCATGGAAAAAAGGCAGGAGAGTGGTAAAGTACTGTTTTCTCTTAAGTCTGAAGATGGCTGCCCACACTGTGCCTGTGTGCTGCAGCTTGCATCTTCGCCTTTGGGAAGCTGCCGCTCGCCGATTCTCCCGGAGGCGAAGAAGAAGCGGCTTCTTCGCACACAGAGCATGTGTGCGAGAGCGCAGGGAGCTCCTGAGAGCGGTTTGTGCCGAAAGAAGCCCGGGACCGGCACTTAGCTTCGGAGAGCTGCGTATCTGCGTCTTCTGCGTGTCTTGCCGCTCTACACTCAGCAAAAAGCTTTCCACCATATCTTGCAAGGAGAACTCTGCCAGGAAAGAAAACATCCAAAATCTTGTTCTAAAGCTTGCACGGGGGTCTGCAAAGAGTTTGGCAAGAATGAAAGGTAGTTGTCCAAAACTCGTTCTTTTCCAATAGAATAACCATGGAAAAGGCAGGAGAGTGGTAAAGTACTGTTTTCTCTAAGTCTGAATGCTGCCCACACTGTGCCTGTGTGCTGCAGCTTGCATCTTCGCCTTTGGGAAGCTGCCGCTCGCCGATTCTCCCGGAGGCGAAGAAGCGGCTTCTTCGCACACAGAGCATTGTGGCGAGCGCAGGGAGCTCCTGAGAGCGGTTTGTGCCGAAAGAAGCCCGGGACCGGCACTTAGCTTCGGAGAGCTGCGTATCTGCGTCTTCTGCGTGTCTTGCCGCTCTACACTCAGCAAAAGCTTTTCCACCATATCTTGCAAGGAGAAACTCTGCCAGGAAAGAAAACATCCAAAATCTTGTTCTAAAGCTTGCACGGGGGTCTGCAAAGCGTTTGGCAAGAATGAAAGGTAGTTGTCCAAAACTCGTTCTTTTCCAATAGAATAACCATGGAAAAGGCAGGAGAGTGGTAAAGTACTGTTTTCTCTAAGTCTGAAGGCTGCCCACACTGTGCCTGTGTGCTGCAGCTTGCATCTTCGCCTTTGGGAAGCTGCCGCTCGCCGATTCTCCCGGAGGCGAAGAAGCGGCTTCTTCGCACACAGAGCATTGTGGCGAGCGCAGGGAGCTCCTGAGAGCGGTTTGTGCCGAAAGAAGCCCGGGACCGGCACTTAGCTTCGGAGAGCTGCGTATCTGCGTCTTCTGCGTGTCTTGCCGCTCTACACTCAGCAAAAAGCTTTTCCACCATATCTTGCAAGGAGAAACTCTGCCAGGAAAGAAAACATCCAAAATCTTGTTCTAAAGCTTGCACGGGGGTCTGCAAAGCGTTTGGCAAGAATGAAAGGTAGTTGTCCAAAACTCGTTCTTTTCCAATAGAATAACCATGGAAAAGGCAGGAGAGTGGTAAAGTACTGTTTTCTCTAAGTCTGAAGGCTGCCCACACTGTGCCTGTGTGCTGCAGCTTGCATCTTCGCCTTTGGGAAGCTGCCGCTCGCCGATTCTCCCGGAGGCGAAGAAGCGGCTTCTTCGCACACAGAGCATTGTGGCGAGCGCAGGGAGCTCCTGAGAGCGGTTTGTGCCGAAAGAAGCCCGGGACCGGCACTTAGCTTCGGAGAGCTGCGTATCTGCGTCTTCTGCGTGTCTTGCCGCTCTACACTCAGCAAAAAGCTTTTCCACCATATCTTGCAAGGAGAAACTCTGCCAGGAAAGAAAACATCCAAAATCTTGTTCTAAAGCTTGCACGGGGGTCTGCAAAGCGTTTGGCAAGAATGAAAGGTAGTTGTCCAAAACTCGTTCTTTTCCAATAGAATAACCATGGAAAAGGCAGGAGAGTGGTAAAGTACTGTTTTCTCTAAGTCTGAAGGCTGCCCACACTGTGCCTGTGTGCTGCAGCTTGCATCTTCGCCTTTGGGAAGCTGCCGCTCGCCGATTCTCCCGGAGGCGAAGAAGCGGCTTCTTCGCACACAGAGCATTGTGGCGAGCGCAGGGAGCTCCTGAGAGCGGTTTGTGCCGAAAGAAGCCCGGGACCGGCACTTAGCTTCGGAGAGCTGCGTATCTGCGTCTTCTGCGTGTCTTGCCGCTCTACACTCAGCAAAAAGCTTTTCCACCATATCTTGCAAGGAGAAACTCTGCCAGGAAAGAAAACATCCAAAATCTTGTTCTAAAGCTTGCACGGGGGTCTGCAAAGCGTTTGGCAAGAATGAAAGGTAGTTGTCCAAAACTCGTTCTTTTCCAATAGAATAACCATGGAAAAGGCAGGAGAGTGGTAAAGTACTGTTTTCTCTAAGTCTGAAGGCTGCCCACACTGTGCCTGTGTGCTGCAGCTTGCATCTTCGCCTTTGGGAAGCTGCCGCTCGCCGATTCTCCCGGAGGCGAAGAAGCGGCTTCTTCGCACACAGAGCATTGTGGCGAGCGCAGGGAGCTCCTGAGAGCGGTTTGTGCCGAAAGAAGCCCGGGACCGGCACTTAGCTTCGGAGAGCTGCGTATCTGCGTCTTCTGCGTGTCTTGCCGCTCTACACTCAGCAAAAAGCTTTTCCACCATATCTTGCAAGGAGAAACTCTGCCAGGAAAGAAAACATCCAAAATCTTGTTCTAAAGCTTGCACGGGGGTCTGCAAAGCGTTTGGCAAGAATGAAAGGTAGTTGTCCAAAACTCGTTCTTTTCCAATAGAATAACCATGGAAAAGGCAGGAGAGTGGTAAAGTACTGTTTTCTCTAAGTCTGAAGGCTGCCCACACTGTGCCTGTGTGCTGCAGCTTGCATCTTCGCCTTTGGGAAGCTGCCGCTCGCCGATTCTCCCGGAGGCGAAGAAGCGGCTTCTTCGCACACAGAGCATTGTGGCGAGCGCAGGGAGCTCCTGAGAGCGGTTTGTGCCGAAAGAAGCCCGGGACCGGCACTTAGCTTCGGAGAGCTGCGTATCTGCGTCTTCTGCGTGTCTTGCCGCTCTACACTCAGCAAAAAGCTTTTCCACCATATCTTGCAAGGAGAAACTCTGCCAGGAAAGAAAACATCCAAAATCTTGTTCTAAAGCTTGCACGGGGGTCTGCAAAGCGTTTGGCAAGAATGAAAGGTAGTTGTCCAAAACTCGTTCTTTTCCAATAGAATAACCATGGAAAAGGCAGGAGAGTGGTAAAGTACTGTTTTCTCTAAGTCTGAATGCTGCCCACACTGTGCCTGTGTGCTGCAGCTTGCATCTTCGCCTTTGGGAAGCTGCCGCTCGCCGATTCTCCCGGAGGCGAAGAAGCGGCTTCTTCGCACACAGAGCATTGTGGCGAGCGCAGGGAGCTCCTGAGAGCGGTTTGTGCCGAAAGAAGCCCGGGACCGGCACTTAGCTTCGGAGAGCTGCGTATCTGCGTCTTCTGCGTGTCTTGCCGCTCTACACTCAGCAAAAAGCTTTTCCACCATATCTTGCAAGGAGAAACTCTGCCAGGAAAGAAAACATCCAAAATCTTGTTCTAAAGCTTGCACGGGGGTCTGCAAAGCGTTTGGCAAGAATGAAAGGTAGTTGTCCAAAACTCGTTCTTTTCCAATAGAATAACCATGGAAAAGGCAGGAGAGTGGTAAAGTACTGTTTTCTCTAAGTCTGAAGGCTGCCCACACTGTGCCTGTGTGCTGCAGCTTGCATCTTCGCCTTTGGGAAGCTGCCGCTCGCCGATTCTCCCGGAGGCGAAGAAGCGGCTTCTTCGCACACAGAGCATTGTGGCGAGCGCAGGGAGCTCCTGAGAGCGGTTTGTGCCGAAAGAAGCCCGGGACCGGCACTTAGCTTCGGAGAGCTGCGTATCTGCGTCTTCTGCGTGTCTTGCCGCTCTACACTCAGCAAAAAGCTTTTCCACCATATCTTGCAAGGAGAAACTCTGCCAGGAAAGAAAACATCCAAAATCTTGTTCTAAAGCTTGCACGGGGGTCTGCAAAGCGTTTGGCAAGAATGAAAGGTAGTTGTCCAAAACTCGTTCTTTTCCAATAGAATAACCATGGAAAAGGCAGGAGAGTGGTAAAGTACTGTTTTCTCTAAGTCTGAAGGCTGCCCACACTGTGCCTGTGTGCTGCAGCTTGCATCTTCGCCTTTGGGAAGCTGCCGCTCGCCGATTCTCCCGGAGGCGAAGAAGCGGCTTCTTCGCACACAGAGCATTGTGGCGAGCGCAGGGAGCTCCTGAGAGCGGTTTGTGCCGAAAGAAGCCCGGGACCGGCACTTAGCTTCGGAGAGCTGCGTATCTGCGTCTTCTGCGTGTCTTGCCGCTCTACACTCAGCAAAAAGCTTTTCCACCATATCTTGCAAGGAGAAACTCTGCCAGGAAAGAAAACATCCAAAATCTTGTTCTAAAGCTTGCACGGGGGTCTGCAAAGCGTTTGGCAAGAATGAAAGGTAGTTGTCCAAAACTCGTTCTTTTCCAATAGAATAACCATGGAAAAGGCAGGAGAGTGGTAAAGTACTGTTTTCTCTAAGTCTGAAGGCTGCCCACACTGTGCCTGTGTGCTGCAGCTTGCATCTTCGCCTTTGGGAAGCTGCCGCTCGCCGATTCTCCCGGAGGCGAAGAAGCGGCTTCTTCGCACACAGAGCATTGTGGCGAGCGCAGGGAGCTCCTGAGAGCGGTTTGTGCCGAAAGAAGCCCGGGACCGGCACTTAGCTTCGGAGAGCTGCGTATCTGCGTCTTCTGCGTGTCTTGCCGCTCTACACTCAGCAAAAAGCTTTTCCACCATATCTTGCAAGGAGAAACTCTGCCAGGAAAGAAAACATCCAAAATCTTGTTCTAAAGCTTGCACGGGGGTCTGCAAAGCGTTTGGCAAGAATGAAAGGTAGTTGTCCAAAACTCGTTCTTTTCCAATAGAATAACCATGGAAAAGGCAGGAGAGTGGTAAAGTACTGTTTTCTCTAAGTCTGAAGGCTGCCCACACTGTGCCTGTGTGCTGCAGCTTGCATCTTCGCCTTTGGGAAGCTGCCGCTCGCCGATTCTCCCGGAGGCGAAGAAGCGGCTTCTTCGCACACAGAGCATTGTGGCGAGCGCAGGGAGCTCCTGAGAGCGGTTTGTGCCGAAAGAAGCCCGGGACCGGCACTTAGCTTCGGAGAGCTGCGTATCTGCGTCTTCTGCGTGTCTTGCCGCTCTACACTCAGCAAAAAGCTTTTCCACCATATCTTGCAAGGAGAAACTCTGCCAGGAAAGAAAACATCCAAAATCTTGTTCTAAAGCTTGCACGGGGGTCTGCAAAGCGTTTGGCAAGAATGAAAGGTAGTTGTCCAAAACTCGTTCTTTTCCAATAGAATAACCATGGAAAAGGCAGGAGAGTGGTAAAGTACTGTTTTCTCTAAGTCTGAAGGCTGCCCACACTGTGCCTGTGTGCTGCAGCTTGCATCTTCGCCTTTGGGAAGCTGCCGCTCGCCGATTCTCCCGGAGGCGAAGAAGCGGCTTCTTCGCACACAGAGCATTGTGGCGAGCGCAGGGAGCTCCTGAGAGCGGTTTGTGCCGAAAGAAGCCCGGGACCGGCACTTAGCTTCGGAGAGCTGCGTATCTGCGTCTTCTGCGTGTCTTGCCGCTCTACACTCAGCAAAAAGCTTTTCCACCATATCTTGCAAGGAGAAACTCTGCCAGGAAAGAAAACATCCAAAATCTTGTTCTAAAGCTTGCACGGGGGTCTGCAAAGCGTTTGGCAAGAATGAAAGGTAGTTGTCCAAAACTCGTTCTTTTCCAATAGAATAACCATGGAAAAGGCAGGAGAGTGGTAAAGTACTGTTTTCTCTAAGTCTGAAGGCTGCCCACACTGTGCCTGTGTGCTGCAGCTTGCATCTTCGCCTTTGGGAAGCTGCCGCTCGCCGATTCTCCCGGAGGCGAAGAAGCGGCTTCTTCGCACACAGAGCATTGTGGCGAGCGCAGGGAGCTCCTGAGAGCGGTTTGTGCCGAAAGAAGCCCGGGACCGGCACTTAGCTTCGGAGAGCTGCGTATCTGCGTCTTCTGCGTGTCTTGCCGCTCTACACTCAGCAAAAAGCTTTTCCACCATATCTTGCAAGGAGAAACTCTGCCAGGAAAGAAAACATCCAAAATCTTGTTCTAAAGCTTGCACGGGGGTCTGCAAAGCGTTTGGCAAGAATGAAAGGTAGTTGTCCAAAACTCGTTCTTTTCCAATAGAATAACCATGGAAAAGGCAGGAGAGTGGTAAAGTACTGTTTTCTCTAAGTCTGAAGGCTGCCCACACTGTGCCTGTGTGCTGCAGCTTGCATCTTCGCCTTTGGGAAGCTGCCGCTCGCCGATTCTCCCGGAGGCGAAGAAGCGGCTTCTTCGCACACAGAGCATTGTGGCGAGCGCAGGGAGCTCCTGAGAGCGGTTTGTGCCGAAAGAAGCCCGGGACCGGCACTTAGCTTCGGAGAGCTGCGTATCTGCGTCTTCTGCGTGTCTTGCCGCTCTACACTCAGCAAAAAGCTTTTCCACCATATCTTGCAAGGAGAAACTCTGCCAGGAAAGAAAACATCCAAAATCTTGTTCTAAAGCTTGCACGGGGGTCTGCAAAGCGTTTGGCAAGAATGAAAGGTAGTTGTCCAAAACTCGTTCTTTTCCAATAGAATAACCATGGAAAAGGCAGGAGAGTGGTAAAGTACTGTTTTCTCTAAGTCTGAAGGCTGCCCACACTGTGCCTGTGTGCTGCAGCTTGCATCTTCGCCTTTGGGAAGCTGCCGCTCGCCGATTCTCCCGGAGGCGAAGAAGCGGCTTCTTCGCACACAGAGCATTGTGGCGAGCGCAGGGAGCTCCTGAGAGCGGTTTGTGCCGAAAGAAGCCCGGGACCGGCACTTAGCTTCGGAGAGCTGCGTATCTGCGTCTTCTGCGTGTCTTGCCGCTCTACACTCAGCAAAAAGCTTTTCCACCATATCTTGCAAGGAGAAACTCTGCCAGGAAAGAAAACATCCAAAATCTTGTTCTAAAGCTTGCACGGGGGTCTGCAAAGCGTTTGGCAAGAATGAAAGGTAGTTGTCCAAAACTCGTTCTTTTCCAATAGAATAACCATGGAAAAGGCAGGAGAGTGGTAAAGTACTGTTTTCTCTAAGTCTGAATGCTGCCCACACTGTGCCTGTGTGCTGCAGCTTGCATCTTCGCCTTTGGGAAGCTGCCGCTCGCCGATTCTCCCGGAGGCGAAGAAGCGGCTTCTTCGCACACAGAGCATTGTGGCGAGCGCAGGGAGCTCCTGAGAGCGGTTTGTGCCGAAAGAAGCCCGGGACCGG
Source organism: Molothrus ater (assembly GCF_012460135.2). Classification (NCBI taxonomy): domain Eukaryota; kingdom Metazoa; phylum Chordata; class Aves; order Passeriformes; family Icteridae; genus Molothrus; species Molothrus ater. The sequence continues at coordinate 30,859 of NW_023416690.1, read as the reverse complement.
CACTTAGCTTCGGAGAGCTGCGTATCTGCGTCTTCTGCGTGTCTTGCGCTCTACACTCAGCCAAAAGCTTTTCCACCATATCTTGCAAGGAGAAACTCTGCCAGGAAAGAAAACATCCAAAATCTTGTTCTAAAGCTTGCACGGGGGTCTGCAAAGCGTTTGGCAAGAATGAAAGGTAGTTGTCCAAAACTCGTTCTTTTCCAATAGAATAACCATGGAAAAGGCAGGAGAGTGGTAAAGTACTGTTTTCTCTAAGTCTGAAGGCTGCCCACACTGTGCCTGTGTGCTGCAGCTTGCATCTTCGCCTTTGGGAAGCTGCCGCTCGCCGATTCTCCCGGAGGCGAAGAAGCGGCTTCTTCGCACACAGAGCATTGTGGCGAGCGCAGGGAGCTCCTGAGAGCGGTTTGTGCCGAAAGAAGCCCGGGACCGGCACTTAGCTTCGGAGAGCTGCGTATCTGCGTCTTCTGCGTGTCTTGCCGCTCTACACTCAGCCAAAAGCTTTTCCACCATATCTTGCAAGGAGAAACTCTGCCAGGAAAGAAAACATCCAAAATCTTGTTCTAAAGCTTGCACGGGGGTCTGCAAAGAGTTTGGCAAGAATGAAAGGTAGTTGTCCAAAACTCGTTCTTTTCCAATAGAATAACCATGGAAAAGGCAGGAGAGTGGTAAAGTACTGTTTTCTCTAAGTCTGAATGCTGCCCACACTGTGCCTGTGTGCTGCAGCTTGCATCTTCGCCTTTGGGAAGCTGCCGCTCGCCGATTCTCCCGGAGGCGAAGAAGCGGCTTCTTCGCACACAGAGCATTGTGGCGAGCGCAGGGAGCTCCTGAGAGCGGTTTGTGCCGAAAGAAGCCCGGGACCGGCACTTAGCTTCGGAGAGCTGCGTATCTGCGTCTTCTGCGTGTCTTGCCGCTCTACACTCAGCAAAAGCTTTTCCACCATATCTTGCAAGGAGAAACTCTGCCAGGAAAGAAAACATCCAAAATCTTGTTCTAAAGCTTGCACGGGGGTCTGCAAAGAGTTTGGCAAGAATGAAAGGTAGTTGTCCAAAACTCGTTCTTTTCCAATAGAATAACCATGGAAAAGGCAGGAGAGTGGTAAAGTACTGTTTTCTCTAAGTCTGAATGCTGCCCACACTGTGCCTGTGTGCTGCAGCTTGCATCTTCGCCTTTGGGAAGCTGCCGCTCGCCGATTCTCCCGGAGGCGAAGAAGCGGCTTCTTCGCACACAGAGCATTGTGGCGAGCGCAGGGAGCTCCTGAGAGCGGTTTGTGCCGAAAGAAGCCCGGGACCGGCACTTAGCTTCGGAGAGCTGCGTATCTGCGTCTTCTGCGTGTCTTGCCGCTCTACACTCAGCAAAAAGCTTTTCCAGCATATCTTGCAAGGAGAAACTCTGCCAGGAAAGAAAACATCCAAAATCTTGTTCTAAAGCTTGCACGGGGGTCTGCAAAGAGTTTGGCAAGAATGAAAGGTAGTTGTCCAAAACTCGTTCTTTTCCAATAGAATAACCATGGAAAAGGCAGGAGAGTGGTAAAGTACTGTTTTCTCTAAGTCTGAATGCTGCCCACACTGTGCCTGTGTGCTGCAGCTTGCATCTTCGCCTTTGGGAAGCTGCCGCTCGCCGATTCTCCCGGAGGCGAAGAAGCGGCTTCTTCGCACACAGAGCATTGTGGCGAGCGCAGGGAGCTCCTGAGAGCGGTTTGTGCCGAAAGAAGCCCGGGACCGGCACTTAGCTTCGGAGAGCTGCGTATCTGCGTCTTCTGCGTGTCTTGCCGCTCTACACTCAGCAAAAAGCTTTTCCAGCATATCTTGCAAGGAGAAACTCTGCCAGGAAAGAAAACATCCAAAATCTTGTTCTAAAGCTTGCACGGGGGTCTGCAAAGAGTTTGGCAAGAATGAAAGGTAGTTGTCCAAAACTCGTTCTTTTCCAATAGAATAACCATGGAAAAGGCAGGAGAGTGGTAAAGTACTGTTTTCTCTAAGTCTGAATGCTGCCCACACTGTGCCTGTGTGCTGCAGCTTGCATCTTCGCCTTTGGGAAGCTGCCGCTCGCCGATTCTCCCGGAGGCGAAGAAGCGGCTTCTTCGCACACAGAGCATTGTGGCGAGCGCAGGGAGCTCCTGAGAGCGGTTTGTGCCGAAAGAAGCCCGGGACCGGCACTTAGCTTCGGAGAGCTGCGTATCTGCGTCTTCTGCGTGTCTTGCCGCTCTACACTCAGCAAAAAGCTTTTCCACCATATCTTGCAAGGAGAAACTCTGCCAGGAAAGAAAACATCCAAAATCTTGTTCTAAAGCTTGCACGGGGGTCTGCAAAGAGTTTGGCAAGAATGAAAGGTAGTTGTCCAAAACTCGTTCTTTTCCAATAGAATAACCATGGAAAAGGCAGGAGAGTGGTAAAGTACTGTTTTCTCTAAGTCTGAATGCTGCCCACACTGTGCCTGTGTGCTGCAGCTTGCATCTTCGCCTTTGGGAAGCTGCCGCTCGCCGATTCTCCCGGAGGCGAAGAAGCGGCTTCTTCGCACACAGAGCATTGTGGCGAGCGCAGGGAGCTCCTGAGAGCGGTTTGTGCCGAAAGAAGCCCGGGACCGGCACTTAGCTTCGGAGAGCTGCGTATCTGCGTCTTCTGCGTGTCTTGCCGCTCTACACTCAGCAAAAAGCTTTTCCAGCATATCTTGCAAGGAGAAACTCTGCCAGGAAAGAAAACATCCAAAATCTTGTTCTAAAGCTTGCACGGGGGTCTGCAAAGAGTTTGGCAAGAATGAAAGGTAGTTGTCCAAAACTCGTTCTTTTCCAATAGAATAACCATGGAAAAGGCAGGAGAGTGGTAAAGTACTGTTTTCTCTAAGTCTGAATGCTGCCCACACTGTGCCTGTGTGCTGCAGCTTGCATCTTCGCCTTTGGGAAGCTGCCGCTCGCCGATTCTCCCGGAGGCGAAGAAGCGGCTTCTTCGCACACAGAGCATTGTGGCGAGCGCAGGGAGCTCCTGAGAGCGGTTTGTGCCGAAAGAAGCCCGGGACCGGCACTTTTGTCATGTTTTGGTATTTTGCACTGCTCTGCTATAATCCGGTCCATTTTCTTAGAGTCACTAAATTGCCCAATTTCCCAAATTTTTTTTTTTCTCCTCCAATTGCAATTCCTTAGCTGGTATCTCCATTCCAGTGTTTGAAAGTCTTCTTTTCTCTTTTGGCCTTCAGCGGGGATCAATTTGGCAAGCTTTGCTGCATGTGCCTGCATTTCATAGAATATGGGAAAATTTTTCTTTTTTAATTTTAGATTTTTAAGTGTCCATACCTGTTCCTCATATCCTCTCTCCACGTTGTGTCTTCTCCTTGCCATTTTCCCTGCTTTGGCAACGCCTGGGAGCTTAGTTTTGGCATGTTTTGGTCCTTTGCAATGCAGCTCATGTCCTCACAGACCATTTCTTGAAGACACTAAAACTCCCAATTTTCTGCATTTTTTTGGCTTTTTTTCAATTGGATTTCATTTGATCCTATCTCCTTTCCAGAGCGTTTGTAAGCCTTTCTTTATGGGGTCGCAAGATTCCGTTTCCTTCCCGAAAGGAAATGAAATTTCCTTTCGGGAAGGGAAACGGAATCTTGCGATTTCAATGGGGACCAAGAGAGGAATCTTTGGTGCATGTCCCTGCCCTAGATGACATGCCATGACTTTTGATGCCTTTGACTTTGGGAAAGATTTTTTTCTTTTTTTTTCCATTTTTTTTAAGCATCCATGCCATGTCTTTTATATCATCCCCTCCACGTTGTGTCTTGCTCCTTGCAATTTTCCACTGCTTTGGCAATGTCTGGAAGCTTAGTTTTGGCATGTTTTGGTATTTTGCACTGCTCTGCTATAATCCCGGTCCATTTTCTTAGAGTCACTAAATTGCCCAAATTTCCCAAATTTTTTTTTTTTCTCCTCCAATTGCAATTCCTTAGCTGGTATCTCCATTCCAGCCTGTTTGAAAGTCCTTCTTTTCTCTTTTGGCCTTCAGCGGGGATCACTTTGGCAAGCTTTGCTGCATGTGCCTGCATTTCATAGAATATGGGAAAATTTTTTCTTTTTTAATTTTAGATTTTTAAGTGTCCATACCATGTTCCTCATATCCTCTCCTCCACGTTGTGTCTTCCTCCTTGCCATTTTCCCCTGCTTTGGCAACGTCTGGGAGCTTAGTTTTGGCATGTTTTGGTCCTTTGCAATGCAGCTCATTTCCTCACAGACCATTTCTTGAAGACACTAAAACTCCCAATTTTCTGCATTTTTTTGGCTTTTTTTCAATTGGATTTCATTTGATCCTATCTCCTTTCCAGAGCGTTTGTAAGCCTTTCTTTATGGGGTCGCAAGATTCCGTTTCCTTCCCGAAAGGAAATGAAATTTCCTTTCGGGAAGGGAAACGGAATCTTGCGATTTCAATGGGGACCAAGAGAGGAATCTTTGGTGCATGTCCCTGCCCTAGATGACATGCCATGACTTTTGATGCCTTTGACTTTGGAAAGATTTTTTTCTTTTTTTTTCCATTTTTTTTAAGCATCCATGCCATGTCTTTTATATCTTCCCTCCACGTTGTGTCTTGCTCCTTGCAATTTTCCACTGCTTTGGCAATGTCTGGAAGCTTAGTTTTGGCATGTTTTGGTATTTTGCACTGCTCTGCTATAATCCCGGTCCATTTTCTTAGAGTCACTAAATTGCCCAAATTTCCCAAATTTTTTTTTTTCTCCTCCAATTGCAATTCCTTAGCTGGTATCTCCATTCCAGCCTGTTTGAAAGTCCTTCTTTTCTCTTTTGGCCTTCAGCGGGGATCAATTCTGGCAAGCTTTGCTGCATGTGCCTGCACTTCATAGCATATGGGGAAATTTTTTCTTTTTTAATTTTAGGTTTTTTTAAGTGTCCATATATGTCTTTATATCTTCCCCTCCACGTTGTGTCTTGCTCCTTGCAATTTTCCACTGCTTTGGCAATGTCTGGAAGCTTAGTTTTGGCATGTTTTGGTATTTTGCACTGCTCTGCTATAATCCCGGTCCATTTTCTTAGAGTCACTAAATTGCCCAAATTTCCCAAATTTTTTTTTTTTCTCCTCCAATTGCAATTCCTTAGCTGGTATCTCCATTCCAGCCTGTTTGAAAGTCCTTCTTTTCTCTTTTGGCCTTCAGCGGGGATCACTTTTGGCAAGCTTTGCTGCATGTGCCTGCATTTCATAGAATATGGGAAAATTTTTTTCTTTTTTAATTTTAGATTTTTAAGTGTCCATACCATGTTCCACATATCCTCTCCTCCACGTTGTGTCTTCCTCCTTGCCATTTTCCCCTGCTTTGGCAACGCCTGGGAGCTTAGTTTTGGCATGTTTTGGTCCTTTGCAATGCAGCTCATGTCCACACAGACCATTTCTTGAAGACACTAAAACTCCCCAATTTTCTGCATTTTTTTGGCTTTTTTTCAATTGGATTTCATTTGATCCTATCTCCTTTCCAGAGCGTTTGTAAGCCTTTCTTTATGGGGTCGCAAGATTCCGTTTCCTTCCCGAAAGGAAATGAAATTTCCTTTCGGGAAGGGAAACGGAATCTTGCGATTTCAATGGGGACCAAGAGAGGAATCTTTGGTGCATGTCCCTGCCCTAGATGACATGCCATGACTTTTGATGCCTTTGACTTTGGGAAAGATTTTTTTCTTTTTTTTTCCATTTTTTTTAAGCATCCATGCCATGTCTTTTATATCTTCCCCTCCACGTTGTGTCTTGCTCCTTGCAATTTTCCACTGCTTTGGCAATGTCTGGAAGCTTAGTTTTGGCATGTTTTGGTATTTTGCACTGCTCTGCTATAATCCCGGTCCATTTTCTTATAGTCACTAAATTGCCCAAATTTCCCAAATTTTTTTTTTTTCTCCTCCAATTGCAATTCCGTAGCTGGTATCTCCATTCCAGCCTGTTTGAAAGTCCTTCTTTTCTGTTTTGGCCTTCAGCGGGGATCAATTTGGCAAGCTTTGCTGCATGTGCCTCCATTTCATAGAATATGGGAAAATTTTTTCTTTTTAATTTTAGATTTTTAAGTGTCCATACCATGTTCCTCCTATCCTCTCCTCCACGTTGTGTCTTCCTCCTTGCCATTTTCCCCTGCTTTGGCAACGTCTGGGAGCTTAGTTTTGGCATGTTTTGGTCCTTTGCAATGCAGCTCATTTCCTCACAGACCATTTCTTGAAGACACTAAAACTCCCAATTTTCTGCATTTTTTTGGCTTTTTTTCAATTGGATTTCATTTGATCCTATCTCCTTTCCAGAGCGTTTGTAAGCCTTTCTTTATGGGGTCGCAAGATTCCGTTTCCTTCCCGAAAGGAAATGAAATTTCCTTTCGGGAAGGGAAACGGAATCTTGCGATTTCAATGGGGACCAAGAGAGGAATCTTTGGTGCATGTCCCTGCCCTAGATGACATGCCATGACTTTTGATGCCTTTGACTTTGGGAAAGATTTTTTTCTTTTTTTTTTCCATTTTTTTTAAGCATCCATGCCATGTCTTTTATATCTTCCCCTCCACGTTGTGTCTTGCTCCTTGCAATTTTCCACTGCTTTGGCAATGTCTGGAAGCTTAGTTTTGGCATGTTTTGGTATTTTGCACTGCTCTGCTATAATCCCGGTCCATTTTCTTAGAGTCACTAAATTGCCCAAATTTCCCAAATTTTTTTTTTTCTCCTCCAATTGCAATTCCGTAGCTGGTATCTCCATTCCAGCCTGTTTGAAAGTCCTTCTTTTCTGTTTTGGCCTTCAGCGGGGATCAATTCTGGCAAGCTTTGCTGCATGTGCCTGCACTTCATAGCATATGGGAAAATTTTTTCTTTTTTAATTTTAGGTTTTTAAGTGTCCATACCTATGTTCCTCATACCTTCCCCTCCACGTTGTGTCTTGCCTCCTTGCCATTTTCCCCTGCTTTGGCAACGTCCTGGGAGCTTAGTTTTGGCATGTTTTGGTCCTTTGCAATGCAGCTCATGTCCTCACAGACCATTTCTTGAAGACACTAAAACTCCCAATTTTCTGCATTTTTTTTGGCTTTTTTTCAATTGGATTTCATTTGATCCTATCTCCTTTCCAGAGCGTTTGTAAGCCTTTCTTTATGGGGTCGCAAGATTCCGTTTCCTTCCCGAAAGGAAATGAAATTTCCTTTCGGGAAGGGAAACGGAATCTTGCGATTTCAATGGGGACCAAGAGAGGAATCTTTGGTGCATGTCCCTGCCCTAGATGACATGCCATGACTTTTGATGCCTTTGACTTTGGGAAAGATTTTTTTCTTTTTTTTTCCATTTTTTTTAAGCATCCATGCCATGTCTTTTATATCTTCCCCTCCACGTTGTGTCTTCTCCTTGCAATTTTCCACTGCTTTGGCAATGTCTGGAAGCTTAGTTTTGGCATGTTTTGGTATTTTGCACTGCTCTGCTATAATCCCGGTCCATTTTCTTATAGTCACTAAATTGCCCAAATTTCCCAAATTTTTTTTTTTTCTCCTCCAATTGCAATTCCTTAGCTGGTATCTCCATTCCAGCCTGTTTGAAAGTCCTTCTTTTCTGTTTTGGCCTTCAGCGGGGATCAATTCTGGCAAGCTTTGCTGCATGTGCCTGCACTTCATAGCATATGGGAAAATTTTTTCTTTTTTAATTTTAGGTCTTTTCAAGTGTCCATATTATGTTCCTCATACCTTCCCCTCCACGTTGTGTCTTGCTCCTTGCAATTTTCCACTGCTTTGGCAATGTCTGGAAGCTTAGTTTTGGCATGTTTTGGTATTTTGCACTGCTCTGCTATAATCCCGGTCCATTTTCTTAGAGTCACTAAATTGCCCAATTTCCCAAATTTTTTTTTTTTCTCCTCCAATTGCTATTCCGTAGCTGGTATCTCCATTCCAGCCTGTTTGAAAGTCCTTCTTTTCTCTTTTGGCCTTCAGCGGGGATCACTTTTGGCAAGCTTTGCTGCATGTGCCTGCATTTCATAGAATATGGGAAAATTTTTCTTTTTTAATTTTAGATTTTTAAGTGTCCATACCATGTTCCTCATATCCTCTCCTCCACGTTGTGTCTTCTCCTTGCCATTTTCCCCTGCTTTGGCAACGTCTGGGAGCTTAGTTTTGGCATGTTTTGGTCCTTTGCAATGCAGCTCATTTCCTCACAGACCATTTCTTGAAGACACTAAAACTCCCAATTTTCTGCATTTTTTTGGCTTTTTTTCAATTGGATTTCATTTGATCCTATCTCCTTTCCAGAGCGTTTGTAAGCCTTTCTTTATGGGGTCGCAAGATTCCGTTTCCTTCCCGAAAGGAAATGAAATTTCCTTTCGGGAAGGGAAACGGAATCTTGCGATTTCAATGGGGACCAAGAGAGGAATCTTTGGTGCATGTCCCTGCCCTAGATGACATGCCATGACTTTTGATGCCTTTGACTTTGGGAAAGATTTTTTTCTTTTTTTTTCCATTTTTTTTAAGCATCCATGCCATGTCTTTTATATCTTCCCCTCCACGTTGTGTCTTGCTCCTTGCAATTTTCCACTGCTTTGGCAATGTCTGGAAGCTTAGTTTTGGCATGTTTTGGTATTTTGCACTGCTCTGCTATAATCCCGGTCCATTTTCTTAGAGTCACTAAATTGCCCAAATTTCCCAAATTTTTTTTTTTTCTCCTCCAATTGCAATTCCGTAGCTGGTATCTCCATTCCAGCCTGTTTGAAAGTCCTTCTTTTCTGTTTTGGCCTTCAGCGGGGATCAATTTGGCAAGCTTTGCTGCATGTGCCTGCACTTCATAGCATATGGGAAAATTTTTTCTTTTTTAATTTTAGGTTTTTTAAGTGTCCATATTATGTTCCTCATACCTTTCCCTCCACGTTGTGTCTTCCTCCTTGCCATTTTCCCTGCTTTGGCAACGTCTGGGAGCTTAGTTTTGGCATGTTTTGGTCCTTTGCAATGCAGCTCATTTCCTCACAGACCATTTCTTGAAGACACTAAAACTCCCAATTTTCTGCATTTTTTTGGCTTTTTTTCAATTGGATTTCATTTGATCCTATCTCCTTTCCAGAGCGTTTGTAAGCCTTTCTTTATGGGGTCGCAAGATTCCGTTTCCTTCCCGAAAGGAAATGAAATTTCCTTTCGGGAAGGGAAACGGAATCTTGCGATTTCAATGGGGACCAAGAGAGGAATCTTTGGTGCATGTCCCTGCCCTAGATGACATGCCATGACTTTTGATGCCTTTGACTTTGGGAAAGATTTTTTTCTTTTTTTTTCCATTTTTTTTAAGCATCCATGCCATGTCTTTTATATCTTCCCCTCCACGTTGTGTCTTCCTCCTTGCAATTTTCCACTGCTTTGGCAATGTCTGGAAGCTTAGTTTTGGCATGTTTTGGTATTTTGCACTGCTCTGCTATAATCCCGGTCCATTTTCTTATAGTCACTAAATTGCCCAAATTTCCCAAATTTTTTTTTTTCTCCTCCAATTGCAATTCCTTAGCTGGTATCTCCATTCCAGCCTGTTTGAAAGTCCTTCTTTTCTCTTTTGGCCTTCAGCGGGGATCAATTTTGGCAAGCTTTGCTGCATGTGCCTGCACTTCATAGCATATGGGAAAATTTTTTCTTTTTTAATTTTAGGTTTTTTAAGTGTCCATATTATGTTCCTCATACCTTCCCCTCCACGTTGTGTCTTGCTCCTTGCAATTTTCCACTGCTTTGGCAATGTCTGGAAGCTTAGTTTTGGCATGTTTTGGTATTTTGCACTGCTCTGCTATAATCCCGGTCCATTTTCTTAGAGTCACTAAATTGCCCAAATTTCCCAAATTTTTTTTTTTCTCCTCCAATTGCAATTCCGTAGCTGGTATCTCCATTCCAGCCTGTTTGAAAGTCCTTCTTTTCTCTTTTGGCCTTCAGCGGGGATCACTTTTGGCAAGCTTTGCTGCATGTGCCTGCATTTCATAGAATATGGGAAAATTTTTTCTTTTTTAATTTTAGATTTTTAAGTGTCCATACCATGTTCCTCATATCCTCTCCTCCACGTTGTGTCTTCCTCCTTGCCATTTTCCCCTGCTTTGGCAACGTCTGGGAGCTTAGTTTTGGCATGTTTTGGTCCTTTGCAATGCAGCTCATTTCCTCACAGACCATTTCTTGAAGACACTAAAACTCCCAATTTTCTGCATTTTTTTGGCTTTTTTTCAATTGGATTTCATTTGATCCTATCTCCTTTCCAGAGCGTTTGTAAGCCTTTCTTTATGGGGTCGCAAGATTCCGTTTCCTTCCCGAAAGGAAATGAAATTTCCTTTCGGGAAGGGAAACGGAATCTTGCGATTTCAATGGGGACCAAGAGAGGAATCTTTGGTGCATGTCCCTGCCCTAGATGACATGCCATGACTTTTGATGCCTTTGACTTTGGGAAAGATTTTTTTCTTTTTTTTTCCATTTTTTTTAAGCATCCATGCCATGTCTTTTATATCTTCCCCTCCACGTTGTGTCTTGCTCCTTGCAATTTTCCACTGCTTTGGCAATGTCTGGAAGCTTAGTTTTGGCATGTTTTGGTATTTTGCACTGCTCTGCTATAATCCCGGTCCATTTTCTTAGAGTCACTAAATTGCCCAAATTTCCCAAATTTTTTTTTTTTCTCCTCCAATTGCAATTCCGTAGCTGGTATCTCCATTCCAGCCTGTTTGAAAGTCCTTCTTTTCTCTTTTGGCCTTCAGCGGGGATCAATTCTGGCAAGCTTTGCTGCATGTGCCTGCACTTCATAGCATATGGGAAAATTTTTTCTTTTTTAATTTTAGTTTTTTTAAGTGTCCATACCATGTTCCTCATATCCTCTCCTCCACGTTGTGTCTTCCTCCTTGCCATTTTCCCCTGCTTTGGCAACGTCTGGGAGCTTAGTTTTGGCATGTTTTGGTCCTTTGCAATGCAGCTCATTTCCTCACAGACCATTTCTTGAAGACACTAAAACTCCCAATTTTCTGCATTTTTTTGGCTTTTTTTCAATTGGATTTCATTTGATCCTATCTCCTTTCCAGAGCGTTTGTAAGCCTTTCTTTATGGGGTCGCAAGATTCCGTTTCCTTCCCGAAAGGAAATGAAATTTCCTTTCGGGAAGGGAAACGGAATCTTGCGATTTCAATGGGGACCAAGAGAGGAATCTTTGGTGCATGTCCCTGCCCTAGATGACATGCCATGACTTTTGATGCCTTTGACTTTGGGAAAGATTTTTTTCTTTTTTTTTCCATTTTTTTTAAGCATCCATGCCATGTCTTTTATATCTTCCCTCCACGTTGTGTCTTGCTCCTTGCAATTTTCCACTGCTTTGGCAATGTCTGGAAGCTTAGTTTTGGCATGTTTTGGTATTTTGCACTGCTCTGCTATAATCCCGGTCCATTTTCTTATAGTCACTAAATTGCCCAAATTTCCCAATTTTTTTTTTTTCTCCTCCAATTGCAATTCCTTAGCTGGTATCTCCATTCCAGCCTGTTTGAAAGTCCTTCTTTTCTGTTTTGGCCTTCAGCGGGGATCAATTCTGGCAAGCTTTGCTGCATGTGCCTGCATTTCATAGCATATGGGAAATTTTTTCTTTTTTAATTTTAGGTTTTTTTAAGTGTCCATATTATGTTCCTCATACCTTCCCCTCCACGTTGTGTCTTCCTCCTTGCCATTTTCCCCTGCTTTGGCAACGTCTGGGAGCTTAGTTTTGGCATGTTTTGGTCCTTTGCAATGCAGCTCATTTCCTCACAGACCATTTCTTGAAGACACTAAAACTCCCAATTTTCTGCATTTTTTTGGCTTTTTTTCAATTGGATTTCATTTGATCCTATCTCCTTTCCAGAGCGTTTGTAAGCCTTTCTTTATGGGGTCGCAAGATTCCGTTTCCTTCCCGAAAGGAAATGAAATTTCCTTTCGGGAAGGGAAACGGAATCTTGCGATTTCAATGGGGACCAAGAGAGGAATCTTTGGTGCATGTCCCTGCCCTAGATGACATGCCATGACTTTTGATGCCTTTGACTTTGGGAAAGATTTTTTTCTTTTTTTTTCCATTTTTTTTAAGCATCCATGCCATGTCTTTTATATCTTCCCCTCCACGTTGTGTCTTGCTCCTTGCAATTTTCCACTGCTTTGGCAATGTCTGGAAGCTTAGTTTTGGCATGTTTTGGTATTTTGCACTGCTCTGCTATAATCCCGGTCCATTTTCTTATAGTCACTAAATTGCCCAAATTTCCCAATTTTTTTTTTTTCTCCTCCAATTGCAATTCCTTAGCTGGTATCTCCATTCCAGCCTGTTTGAAAGTCCTTCTTTTCTGTTTTGGCCTTCAGCGGGGATCAATTCTGGCAAGCTTTGCTGCATGTGCCTGCACTTCATAGCATATGGGGAAATTTTTTCTTTTTTAATTTTAGGTTTTTTTAAGTGTCCATATTATGTTCCTCATACCTTCCCCTCCACGTTGTGTCTTGCTCCTTGCAATTTTCCACTGCTTTGGCAATGTCTGGAAGCTTAGTTTTGGCATGTTTTGGTATTTTGCACTGCTCTGCTATAATCCCGGTCCATTTTCTTAGAGTCACTAAATTGCCCAAATTTCCCAATTTTTTTTTTTTTCTCCTCCAATTGCAATTCCTTAGCTGGTATCTCCATTCCAGCCTGTTTGAAAGTCCTTCTTTTCTCTTTTGGCCTTCAGCGGGGATCACTTTTGGCAAGCTTTGCTGCATGTGCCTCCATTTCATAGAATATGGGAAAATTTTTTCTTTTTTAATTTTAGATTTTTAAGTGTCCATACCATGTTCCTCCTATCCTCTCCTCCACGTTGTGTCTTGCTCCTTGCCATTTTCCCCTGCTTTGGCAACGTCTGGGAGCTTAGTTTTGGCATGTTTTGGTCCTTTGCAATGCAGCTCATTTCCTCACAGACCATTTCTTGAAGACACTAAAACTCCCAATTTTCTGCATTTTTTTGGCTTTTTTTCAATTGGATTTCATTTGATCCTATCTCCTTTCCAGAGCGTTTGTAAGCCTTTCTTTATGGGGTCGCAAGATTCCGTTTCCTTCCCGAAAGGAAATGAAATTTCCTTTCGGGAAGGGAAACGGAATCTTGCGATTTCAATGGGGACCAAGAGAGGAATCTTTGGTGCATGTCCCTGCCCTAGATGACATGCCATGACTTTTGATGCCTTTGACTTTGGGAAAGATTTTTTTCTTTTTTTTCCATTTTTTTTAAGCATCCATGCCATGTCTTTTATATCTTTCCCTCCACGTTGTGTCTTGCTCCTTGCAATTTTCCACTGCTTTGGCAATGTCTGGAAGCTTAGTTTTGGCATGTTTTGGTATTTTGCACTGCTCTGCTATAATCCCGGTCCATTTTCTTAGAGTCACTAAATTGCCCAAATTTCCCAAATTTTTTTTTTTTCTCCTCCAATTGCAATTCCTTAGCTGGTATCTCCATTCCAGCCTGTTTGAAAGTCCTTCTTTTCTCTTTTGGCCTTCAGCGGGGATCACTTTTGGCAAGCTTTGCTGCATGTGCCTCCATTTCATAGAATATGGGAAAATTTTTTCTTTTTTAATTTTAGATTTTTAAGTGTCCATACCATGTTCCTCCTATCCTCTCCTCCACGTTGTGTCTTCCTCCTTGCCATTTTCCCCTGCTTTGGCAACGTCTGGGAGCTTAGTTTTGGCATGTTTTGGTCCTTTGCAATGCAGCTCATTTCCTCACAGACCATTTCTTGAAGACACTAAAACTCCCAATTTTCTGCATTTTTTTGGCTTTTTTTCAATTGGATTTCATTTGATCCTATCTCCTTTCCAGAGCGTTTGTAAGCCTTTCTTTATGGGGTCGCAAGATTCCGTTTCCTTCCCGAAAGGAAATGAAATTTCCTTTCGGGAAGGGAAACGGAATCTTGCGATTTCAATGGGGACCAAGAGAGGAATCTTTGGTGCATGTCCCTGCCCTAGATGACATGCCATGACTTTTGATGCCTTTGACTTTGGGAAAGATTTTTTTTTTTTTTTTCCATTTTTTTTAAGCATCCATGCCATGTCTTTTATATCTTCCCTCCACGTTGTGTCTTGCTCCTTGCAATTTTCCACTGCTTTGGCAATGTCTGGAAGCTTAGTTTTGGCATGTTTTGGTATTTTGCACTGCTCTGCTATAATCCCGGTCCATTTTCTTATAGTCACTAAATTGCCCAAATTTCCCAAATTTTTTTTTTTTCTCCTCCAATTGCAATTCCTTAGCTGGTATCTCCATTCCAGCCTGTTTGAAAGTCCTTCTTTTCTCTTTTGGCCTTCAGCGGGGATCAATTTGGCAAGCTTTGCTGCATGTGCCTGCACTTCATAGCATATGGGAAAATTTTTCTTTTTTAATTTTAGGTTTTTTTAAGTGTCCATACCATGTTCCTCATACCTTCCCCTCCACGTTGTGTCTTCCTCCTTGCCATTTTCCCCTGCTTTGGCAACGTCTGGGAGCTTAGTTTTGGCATGTTTTGGTCCTTTGCAATGCAGCTCATTTCCTCACAGACCATTTCTTGAAGACACTAAAACTCCCAATTTTCTGCATTTTTTTGGCTTTTTTTCAATTGGATTTCATTTGATCCTATCTCCTTTCCAGAGCGTTTGTAAGCCTTTCTTTATGGGGTCGCAAGATTCCGTTTCCTTCCCGAAAGGAAATGAAATTTCCTTTCGGGAAGGGAAACGGAATCTTGCGATTTCAATGGGGACCAAGAGAGGAATCTTTGGTGCATGTCCCTGCCCTAGATGACATGCCATGACTTTTGATGCCTTTGACTTTGGGAAAGATTTTTTTCTTTTTTTTTCCATTTTTTTTAAGCATCCATGCCATGTCTTTTATATCTTCCCCTCCACGTTGTGTCTTGCTCCTTGCAATTTTCCACTGCTTTGGCAATGTCTGGAAGCTTAGTTTTGGCATGTTTTGGTATTTTGCACTGCTCTGCTATAATCCCGGTCCATTTTCTTAGAGTCACTAAATTGCCCAAATTTCCCAATTTTTTTTTTTTCTCCTCCAATTGCAATTCCTTAGCTGGTATCTCCATTCCAGCCTGTTTGAAAGTCCTTCTTTTCTGTTTTGGCCTTCAGCGGGGATCAATTCTGGCAAGCTTTGCTGCATGTGCCTGCACTTCATAGCATATGGGGAAATTTTTTCTTTTTTAATTTTAGGTTTTTTAAGTGTCCATATTATGTTCCTCATACCTTCCCCTCCACGTTGTGTCTTGCTCCTTGCAATTTTCCACTGCTTTGGCAATGTCTGGAAGCTTAGTTTTGGCATGTTTTGGTATTTTGCACTGCTCTGCTATAATCCCGGTCCATTTTCTTAGAGTCACTAAATTGCCCAAATTTCCCAATTTTTTTTTTTTTCTCCTCCAATTGCAATTCCTTAGCTGGTATCTCCATTCCAGCCTGTTTGAAAGTCCTTCTTTTCTCTTTTGGCCTTCAGCGGGGATCACTTTTGGCAAGCTTTGCTGCATGTGCCTCCATTTCATAGAATATGGGAAAATTTTTTCTTTTTTAATTTTAGATTTTTAAGTGTCCATACCATGTTCCTCCTATCCTCTCCTCCACGTTGTGTCTTGCTCCTTGCCATTTTCCCCTGCTTTGGCAACGTCTGGGAGCTTAGTTTTGGCATGTTTTGGTCCTTTGCAATGCAGCTCATTTCCTCACAGACCATTTCTTGAAGACACTAAAACTCCCAATTTTCTGCATTTTTTTGGCTTTTTTTCAATTGGATTTCATTTGATCCTATCTCCTTTCCAGAGCGTTTGTAAGCCTTTCTTTATGGGGTCGCAAGATTCCGTTTCCTTCCCGAAAGGAAATGAAATTTCCTTTCGGGAAGGGAAACGGAATCTTGCGATTTCAATGGGGACCAAGAGAGGAATCTTTGGTGCATGTCCCTGCCCTAGATGACATGCCATGACTTTTGATGCCTTTGACTTTGGGAAAGATTTTTTTCTTTTTTTTTCCATTTTTTTTAAGCATCCATGCCATGTCTTTTATATCTTCCCCTCCACGTTGTGTCTTGCTCCTTGCAATTTTCCACTGCTTTGGCAATGTCTGGAAGCTTAGTTTTGGCATGTTTTGGTATTTTGCACTGCTCTGCTATAATCCCGGTCCATTTACTTATAGTCACTAAATTGCCCAAATTTCCCAAATTTTTTTTTTTTCTCCTCCAATTGCAATTCCTTAGCTGGTATCTCCATTCCAGCCTGTTTGAAAGTCCTTCTTTTCTCTTTTGGCCTTCAGCGGGATCACTTTTGGCAAGCTTTGCTGCATGTGCCTCCATTTCATAGAATATGGGAAAATTTTTTCTTTTTTAATTTTAGATTTTTAAGTGTCCATACCATGTTCCTCCTATCCTCTCCTCCACGTTGTGTCTTCCTCCTTGCCATTTTCCCCTGCTTTGGCAACGTCTGGGAGCTTAGTTTTGGCATGTTTTGGTCCTTTGCAATGCAGCTCATTTCCTCACAGACCATTTCTTGAAGACACTAAAACTCCCAATTTTCTGCATTTTTTTGGCTTTTTTTCAATTGGATTTCATTTGATCCTATCTCCTTTCCAGAGCGTTTGTAAGCCTTTCTTTATGGGGTCGCAAGATTCCGTTTCCTTCCCGAAAGGAAATGAAATTTCCTTTCGGGAAGGGAAACGGAATCTTGCGATTTCAATGGGGACCAAGAGAGGAATCTTTGGTGCATGTCCCTGCCCTAGATGACATGCCATGACTTTTGATGCCTTTGACTTTGGGAAAGATTTTTTCTTTTTTTTTCCATTTTTTTTAAGCATCCATGCCATGTCTTTTATATCTTCCCCTCCACGTTGTGTCTTGCTCCTTGCAATTTTCCACTGCTTTGGCAATGTCTGGAAGCTTAGTTTTGGCATGTTTTGGTATTTTGCACTGCTCTGCTATAATCCCGGTCCATTTTCTTAGAGTCACTAAATTGCCCAAATTTCCCAAATTTTTTTTTTTCTCCTCCAATTGCAATTCCTTAGCTGGTATCTCCATTCCAGCCTGTTTGAAAGTCCTTCTTTTCTCTTTTGGCCTTCAGCGGGGATCACTTTTGGCAAGCTTTGCTGCATGTGCCTCCATTTCATAGCATATGGGAAAATTTTTTCTTTTTTAATTTTAGTTTTTTAAGTGTCCATACCATGTTCCTCATATCCTCTCCTCCACGTTGTGTCTTCCTCCTTGCCATTTTCCCCTGCTTTGGCAACGTCTGGGAGCTTAGTTTTGGCATGTTTTGGTCCTTTGCAATGCAGCTCATTTCCTCACAGACCATTTCTTGAAGACACTAAAACTCCCAATTTTCTGCATTTTTTTGGCTTTTTTTCAATTGGATTTCATTTGATCCTATCTCCTTTCCAGAGCGTTTGTAAGCCTTTCTTTATGGGGTCGCAAGATTCCGTTTCCTTCCCGAAAGGAAATGAAATTTCCTTTCGGGAAGGGAAACGGAATCTTGCGATTTCAATGGGGACCAAGAGAGGAATCTTTGGTGCATGTCCCTGCCCTAGATGACATGCCATGACTTTTGATGCCTTTGACTTTGGGAAAGATTTTTTTCTTTTTTTTTCCATTTTTTTTAAGCATCCATGCCATGTCTTTTATATCTTCCCCTCCACGTTGTGTCTTGCTCCTTGCAATTTTCCACTGCTTTGGCAATGTCTGGAAGCTTAGTTTTGGCATGTTTTGGTATTTTGCACTGCTCTGCTATAATCCCGGTCCATTTTCTTAGAGTCACTAAATTGCCCAAATTTCCCAAATTTTTTTTTTTTTCTCCTCCAATTGCAATTCCTTAGCTGGTATCTCCATTCCAGCCTGTTTGAAAGTCCTTCTTTTCTCTTTTGGCCTTCAGCGGGGATCACTTTTGGCAAGCTTTGCTGCATGTGCCTCCATTTCATAGAATATGGGAAAATTTTTTCTTTTTTAATTTTAGATTTTTAAGTGTCCATACCATGTTCCTCCTATCCTCTCCTCCACGTTGTGTCTTGCTCCTTGCCATTTTCCCCTGCTTTGGCAACGTCTGGGAGCTTAGTTTTGGCATGTTTTGGTCCTTTGCAATGCAGCTCATTTCCTCACAGACCATTTCTTGAAGACACTAAAACTCCCAATTTTCTGCATTTTTTTGGCTTTTTTTCAATTGGATTTCATTTGATCCTATCTCCTTTCCAGAGCGTTTGTAAGCCTTTCTTTATGGGGTCGCAAGATTCCGTTTCCTTCCCGAAAGGAAATGAAATTTCCTTTCGGGAAGGGAAACGGAATCTTGCGATTTCAATGGGGACCAAGAGAGGAATCTTTGGTGCATGTCCCTGCCCTAGATGACATGCCATGACTTTTGATGCCTTTGACTTTGGGAAAGATTTTTTTCTTTTTTTTCCATTTTTTTTAAGCATCCATGCCATGTCTTTTATATCTTCCCCTCCACGTTGTGTCTTGCTCCTTGCAATTTTCCACTGCTTTGGCAATGTCTGGAAGCTTAGTTTTGGCATGTTTTGGTATTTTGCACTGCTCTGCTATAATCCCGGTCCATTTTCTTATAGTCACTAAATTGCCCAAATTTCCCAAATTTTTTTTTTTTCTCCTCCAATTGCAATTCCTTAGCTGGTATCTCCATTCCAGCCTGTTTGAAAGTCCTTCTTTTCTCTTTTGGCCTTCAGCGGGGATCACTTTTGGCAAGCTTTGCTGCATGTGCCTCCATTTCATAGAATATGGGAAAATTTTTTCTTTTTTAATTTTAGATTTTTAAGTGTCCATACCATGTTCCTCCTATCCTCTCCTCCACGTTGTGTCTTCCTCCTTGCCATTTTCCCCTGCTTTGGCAACGTCTGGGAGCTTAGTTTTGGCATGTTTTGGTCCTTTGCAATGCAGCTCATTTCCTCACAGACCATTTCTTGAAGACACTAAAACTCCCAATTTTCTGCATTTTTTTGGCTTTTTTTCAATTGGATTTCATTTGATCCTATCTCCTTTCCAGAGCGTTTGTAAGCCTTTCTTTATGGGGTCGCAAGATTCCGTTTCCTTCCCGAAAGGAAATGAAATTTCCTTTCGGGAAGGGAAACGGAATCTTGCGATTTCAATGGGGACCAAGAGAGGAATCTTTGGTGCATGTCCCTGCCCTAGATGACATGCCATGACTTTTGATGCCTTTGACTTTGGGAAAGATTTTTTCTTTTTTTTTCCATTTTTTTTAAGCATCCATGCCATGTCTTTTATATCTTCCCCTCCACGTTGTGTCTTGCTCCTTGCAATTTTCCACTGCTTTGGCAATGTCTGGAAGCTTAGTTTTGGCATGTTTTGGTATTTTGCACTGCTCTGCTATAATCCCGGTCCATTTTCTTAGAGTCACTAAATTGCCCAAATTTCCCAAATTTTTTTTTTTTCTCCTCCAATTGCAATTCCTTAGCTGGTATCTCCATTCCAGCCTGTTTGAAAGTCCTTCTTTTCTCTTTTGGCCTTCAGCGGGGATCACTTTTGGCAAGCTTTGCTGCATGTGCCTCCATTTCATAGCATATGGGAAAATTTTTTCTTTTTTAATTTTAGATTTTTAAGTGTCCATACCATGTTCCTCATACCTCTCCTCCACGTTGTGTCTTCCTCCTTGCCATTTTCCCCTGCTTTGGCAACGTCTGGGAGCTTAGTTTTGGCATGTTTTGGTCCTTTGCAATGCAGCTCATTTCCTCACAGACCATTTCTTGAAGACACTAAAACTCCCAATTTTCTGCATTTTTTTGGCTTTTTTTCAATTGGATTTCATTTGATCCTATCTCCTTTCCAGAGCGTTTGTAAGCCTTTCTTTATGGGGTCGCAAGATTCCGTTTCCTTCCCGAAAGGAAATGAAATTTCCTTTCGGGAAGGGAAACGGAATCTTGCGATTTCAATGGGGACCAAGAGAGGAATCTTTGGTGCATGTCCCTGCCCTAGATGACATGCCATGACTTTTGATGCCTTTGACTTTGGGAAAGATTTTTTTCTTTTTTTTTCCATTTTTTTTAAGCATCCATGCCATGTCTTTTATATCTTCCCCTCCACGTTGTGTCTTGCTCCTTGCAATTTTCCACTGCTTTGGCAATGT
This sequence comes from Molothrus ater, assembly GCF_012460135.2. Lineage (NCBI taxonomy): Eukaryota > Metazoa > Chordata > Aves > Passeriformes > Icteridae > Molothrus > Molothrus ater. The sequence goes on along the minus strand of NW_023416690.1, from coordinate 10,834 downwards.
CTGGAAGCTTAGTTTTGGCATGTTTTGGTATTTTGCACTGCTCTGCTATAATCCCGGTCCATTTTCTTAGAGTCACTAAATTGCCCAAATTTCCCAAATTTTTTTTTTTTCTCCTCCAATTGCAATTCCTTAGCTGGTATCTCCATTCCAGCCTGTTTGAAAGTCCTTCTTTTCTCTTTTGGCCTTCAGCGGGGATCACTTTTGGCAAGCTTTGCTGCATGTGCCTCCATTTCATAGAATATGGGAAAATTTTTTCTTTTTTAATTTTAGATTTTTAAGTGTCCATACCATGTTCCTCCTATCCTCTCCTCCACGTTGTGTCTTGCTCCTTGCCATTTTCCCCTGCTTTGGCAACGTCTGGGAGCTTAGTTTTGGCATGTTTTGGTCCTTTGCAATGCAGCTCATTTCCTCACAGACCATTTCTTGAAGACACTAAAACTCCCAATTTTCTGCATTTTTTTGGCTTTTTTTCAATTGGATTTCATTTGATCCTATCTCCTTTCCAGAGCGTTTGTAAGCCTTTCTTTATGGGGTCGCAAGATTCCGTTTCCTTCCCGAAAGGAAATGAAATTTCCTTTCGGGAAGGGAAACGGAATCTTGCGATTTCAATGGGGACCAAGAGAGGAATCTTTGGTGCATGTCCCTGCCCTAGATGACATGCCATGACTTTTGATGCCTTTGACTTTGGGAAAGATTTTTTTCTTTTTTTTTTCCATTTTTTTTAAGCATCCATGCCATGTCTTTTATATCTTCCCCTCCACGTTGTGTCTTGCTCCTTGCAATTTTCCACTGCTTTGGCAATGTCTGGAAGCTTAGTTTTGGCATGTTTTGGTATTTTGCACTGCTCTGCTATAATCCCGGTCCATTTTCTTATAGTCACTAAATTGCCCAAATTTCCCAAATTTTTTTTTTTCTCCTCCAATTGCAATTCCTTAGCTGGTATCTCCATTCCAGCCTGTTTGAAAGTCCTTCTTTTCTCTTTTGGCCTTCAGCGGGGATCACTTTTGGCAAGCTTTGCTGCATGTGCCTCCATTTCATAGAATATGGGAAAATTTTTTCTTTTTTAATTTTAGATTTTTAAGTGTCCATACCATGTTCCTCCTATCCTCTCCTCCACGTTGTGTCTTCCTCCTTGCCATTTTCCCCTGCTTTGGCAACGTCTGGGAGCTTAGTTTTGGCATGTTTTGGTCCTTTGCAATGCAGCTCATTTCCTCACAGACCATTTCTTGAAGACACTAAAACTCCCAATTTTCTGCATTTTTTTGGCTTTTTTTCAATTGGATTTCATTTGATCCTATCTCCTTTCCAGAGCGTTTGTAAGCCTTTCTTTATGGGGTCGCAAGATTCCGTTTCCTTCCCGAAAGGAAATGAAATTTCCTTTCGGGAAGGGAAACGGAATCTTGCGATTTCAATGGGGACCAAGAGAGGAATCTTTGGTGCATGTCCCTGCCCTAGATGACATGCCATGACTTTTGATGCCTTTGACTTTGGGAAAGATTTTTTCTTTTTTTTTCCATTTTTTTTAAGCATCCATGCCATGTCTTTTATATCTTCCCCTCCACGTTGTGTCTTGCTCCTTGCAATTTTCCACTGCTTTGGCAATGTCTGGAAGCTTAGTTTTGGCATGTTTTGGTATTTTGCACTGCTCTGCTATAATCCCGGTCCATTTTCTTAGAGTCACTAAATTGCCCAAATTTCCCAAATTTTTTTTTTTTCTCCTCCAATTGCAATTCCTTAGCTGGTATCTCCATTCCAGCCTGTTTGAAAGTCCTTCTTTTCTCTTTTGGCCTTCAGCGGGGATCACTTTTGGCAAGCTTTGCTGCATGTGCCTCCATTTCATAGAATATGGGAAAATTTTTTCTTTTTTAATTTTAGATTTTTAAGTGTCCATACCATGTTCCTCCTATCCTCTCCTCCACGTTGTGTCTTCCTCCTTGCCATTTTCCCCTGCTTTGGCAACGTCTGGGAGCTTAGTTTTGGCATGTTTTGGTCCTTTGCAATGCAGCTCATTTCCTCACAGACCATTTCTTGAAGACACTAAAACTCCCAATTTTCTGCATTTTTTTGGCTTTTTTTCAATTGGATTTCATTTGATCCTATCTCCTTTCCAGAGCGTTTGTAAGCCTTTCTTTATGGGGTCGCAAGATTCCGTTTCCTTCCCGAAAGGAAATGAAATTTCCTTTCGGGAAGGGAAACGGAATCTTGCGATTTCAATGGGGACCAAGAGAGGAATCTTTGGTGCATGTCCCTGCCCTAGATGACATGCCATGACTTTTGATGCCTTTGACTTTGGGAAAGATTTTTTTCTTTTTTTTTCCATTTTTTTTAAGCATCCATGCCATGTCTTTTATATCTTCCCCTCCACGTTGTGTCTTGCTCCTTGCAATTTTCCACTGCTTTGGCAATGTCTGGAAGCTTAGTTTTGGCATGTTTTGGTATTTTGCACTGCTCTGCTATAATCCCGGTCCATTTTCTTAGAGTCACTAAATTGCCCAAATTTCCCAAATTTTTTTTTTTTCTCCTCCAATTGCAATTCCTTAGCTGGTATCTCCATTCCAGCCTGTTTGAAAGTCCTTCTTTTCTCTTTTGGCCTTCAGCGGGGATCACTTTTGGCAAGCTTTGCTGCATGTGCCTCCATTTCATAGAATATGGGAAAATTTTTTCTTTTTTAATTTTAGATTTTTAAGTGTCCATACCATGTTCCTCCTATCCTCTCCTCCACGTTGTGTCTTGCTCCTTGCCATTTTCCCCTGCTTTGGCAACGTCTGGGAGCTTAGTTTTGGCATGTTTTGGTCCTTTGCAATGCAGCTCATTTCCTCACAGACCATTTCTTGAAGACACTAAAACTCCCAATTTTCTGCATTTTTTTGGCTTTTTTTCAATTGGATTTCATTTGATCCTATCTCCTTTCCAGAGCGTTTGTAAGCCTTTCTTTATGGGGTCGCAAGATTCCGTTTCCTTCCCGAAAGGAAATGAAATTTCCTTTCGGGAAGGGAAACGGAATCTTGCGATTTCAATGGGGACCAAGAGAGGAATCTTTGGTGCATGTCCCTGCCCTAGATGACATGCCATGACTTTTGATGCCTTTGACTTTGGGAAAGATTTTTTTCTTTTTTTTTCCATTTTTTTTAAGCATCCATGCCATGTCTTTTATATCTTCCCCTCCACGTTGTGTCTTGCTCCTTGCAATTTTCCACTGCTTTGGCAATGTCTGGAAGCTTAGTTTTGGCATGTTTTGGTATTTTGCACTGCTCTGCTATAATCCCGGTCCATTTTCTTAGAGTCACTAAATTGCCCAAATTTCCCAAATTTTTTTTTTTTCTCCTCCAATTGCAATTCCTTAGCTGGTATCTCCATTCCAGCCTGTTTGAAAGTCCTTCTTTTCTCTTTTGGCCTTCAGCGGGGATCACTTTTGGCAAGCTTTGCTGCATGTGCCTCCATTTCATAGAATATGGGAAAATTTTTTCTTTTTTAATTTTAGATTTTTAAGTGTCCATACCATGTTCCTCCTATCCTCTCCTCCACGTTGTGTCTTCCTCCTTGCCATTTTCCCCTGCTTTGGCAACGTCTGGGAGCTTAGTTTTGGCATGTTTTGGTCCTTTGCAATGCAGCTCATTTCCTCACAGACCATTTCTTGAAGACACTAAAACTCCCAATTTTCTGCATTTTTTTGGCTTTTTTTCAATTGGATTTCATTTGATCCTATCTCCTTTCCAGAGCGTTTGTAAGCCTTTCTTTATGGGGTCGCAAGATTCCGTTTCCTTCCCGAAAGGAAATGAAATTTCCTTTCGGGAAGGGAAACGGAATCTTGCGATTTCAATGGGGACCAAGAGAGGAATCTTTGGTGCATGTCCCTGCCCTAGATGACATGCCATGACTTTTGATGCCTTTGACTTTGGGAAAGATTTTTTTCTTTTTTTTTCCATTTTTTTTAAGCATCCATGCCATGTCTTTTATATCTTCCCCTCCACGTTGTGTCTTGCTCCTTGCAATTTTCCACTGCTTTGGCAATGTCTGGAAGCTTAGTTTTGGCATGTTTTGGTATTTTGCACTGCTCTGCTATAATCCCGGTCCATTTTCTTAGAGTCACTAAATTGCCCAAATTTCCCAAATTTTTTTTTTTTCTCCTCCAATTGCAATTCCTTAGCTGGTATCTCCATTCCAGCCTGTTTGAAAGTCCTTCTTTTCTCTTTTGGCCTTCAGCGGGGATCACTTTTGGCAAGCTTTGCTGCATGTGCCTCCATTTCATAGAATATGGGAAAATTTTTTCTTTTTTAATTTTAGATTTTTAAGTGTCCATACCATGTTCCTCCTATCCTCTCCTCCACGTTGTGTCTTCCTCCTTGCCATTTTCCCCTGCTTTGGCAACGTCTGGGAGCTTAGTTTTGGCATGTTTTGGTCCTTTGCAATGCAGCTCATTTCCTCACAGACCATTTCTTGAAGACACTAAAACTCCCAATTTTCTGCATTTTTTTGGCTTTTTTTCAATTGGATTTCATTTGATCCTATCTCCTTTCCAGAGCGTTTGTAAGCCTTTCTTTATGGGGTCGCAAGATTCCGTTTCCTTCCCGAAAGGAAATGAAATTTCCTTTCGGGAAGGGAAACGGAATCTTGCGATTTCAATGGGGACCAAGAGAGGAATCTTTGGTGCATGTCCCTGCCCTAGATGACATGCCATGACTTTTGATGCCTTTGACTTTGGGAAAGATTTTTTTCTTTTTTTTTCCATTTTTTTTAAGCATCCATGCCATGTCTTTTATATCTTCCCCTCCACGTTGTGTCTTGCTCCTTGCAATTTTCCACTGCTTTGGCAATGTCTGGAAGCTTAGTTTTGGCATGTTTTGGTATTTTGCACTGCTCTGCTATAATCCCGGTCCATTTTCTTAGAGTCACTAAATTGCCCAAATTTCCCAAAATTTTTTTTTTTCTCCTCCAATTGCAATTCCTTAGCTGGTATCTCCATTCCAGCCTGTTTGAAAGTCCTTCTTTTCTCTTTTGGCCTTCAGCGGGGATCACTTTTGGCAAGCTTTGCTGCATGTGCCTCCATTTCATAGAATATGGGAAAATTTTTTCTTTTTTAATTTTAGATTTTTAAGTGTCCATACCATGTTCCTCCTATCCTCTCCTCCACGTTGTGTCTTGCTCCTTGCCATTTTCCCCTGCTTTGGCAACGTCTGGGAGCTTAGTTTTGGCATGTTTTGGTCCTTTGCAATGCAGCTCATTTCCTCACAGACCATTTCTTGAAGACACTAAAACTCCCAATTTTCTGCATTTTTTTGGCTTTTTTTCAATTGGATTTCATTTGATCCTATCTCCTTTCCAGAGCGTTTGTAAGCCTTTCTTTATGGGGTCGCAAGATTCCGTTTCCTTCCCGAAAGGAAATGAAATTTCCTTTCGGGAAGGGAAACGGAATCTTGCGATTTCAATGGGGACCAAGAGAGGAATCTTTGGTGCATGTCCCTGCCCTAGATGACATGCCATGACTTTTGATGCCTTTGACTTTGGGAAAGATTTTTTTCTTTTTTTTTCCATTTTTTTTAAGCATCCATGCCATGTCTTTTATATCTTCCCCTCCACGTTGTGTCTTGCTCCTTGCAATTTTCCACTGCTTTGGCAATGTCTGGAAGCTTAGTTTTGGCATGTTTTGGTATTTTGCACTGCTCTGCTATAATCCCGGTCCATTTTCTTATAGTCACTAAATTGCCCAAATTTCCCAAATTTTTTTTTTTTCTCCTCCAATTGCAATTCCTTAGCTGGTATCTCCATTCCAGCCTGTTTGAAAGTCCTTCTTTTCTCTTTTGGCCTTCAGCGGGGATCACTTTTGGCAAGCTTTGCTGCATGTGCCTCCATTTCATAGAATATGGGAAAATTTTTTCTTTTTTAATTTTAGATTTTTAAGTGTCCATACCATGTTCCTCCTATCCTCTCCTCCACGTTGTGTCTTGCTCCTTGCCATTTTCCCCTGCTTTGGCAACGTCTGGGAGCTTAGTTTTGGCATGTTTTGGTCCTTTGCAATGCAGCTCATTTCCTCACAGACCATTTCTTGAAGACACTAAAACTCCCAATTTTCTGCATTTTTTTGGCTTTTTTTCAATTGGATTTCATTTGATCCTATCTCCTTTCCAGAGCGTTTGTAAGCCTTTCTTTATGGGGTCGCAAGATTCCGTTTCCTTCCCGAAAGGAAATGAAATTTCCTTTCGGGAAGGGAAACGGAATCTTGCGATTTCAATGGGGACCAAGAGAGGAATCTTTGGTGCATGTCCCTGCCCTAGATGACATGCCATGACTTTTGATGCCTTTGACTTTGGGAAAGATTTTTTTCTTTTTTTTCCATTTTTTTTAAGCATCCATGCCATGTCTTTTATATCTTCCCCTCCACGTTGTGTCTTGCTCCTTGCAATTTTCCACTGCTTTGGCAATGTCTGGAAGCTTAGTTTTGGCATGTTTTGGTATTTTGCACTGCTCTGCTATAATCCCGGTCCATTTTCTTAGAGTCACTAAATTGCCCAAATTTCCCAAATTTTTTTTTTTCTCCTCCAATTGCAATTCCTTAGCTGGTATCTCCATTCCAGCCTGTTTGAAAGTCCTTCTTTTCTCTTTTGGCCTTCAGCGGGGATCACTTTTGGCAAGCTTTGCTGCATGTGCCTCCATTTCATAGAATATGGGAAAATTTTTTCTTTTTTAATTTTAGATTTTTAAGTGTCCATACCATGTTCCTCCTATCCTCTCCTCCACGTTGTGTCTTCCTCCTTGCCATTTTCCCCTGCTTTGGCAACGTCTGGGAGCTTAGTTTTGGCATGTTTTGGTCCTTTGCAATGCAGCTCATTTCCTCACAGACCATTTCTTGAAGACACTAAAACTCCCAATTTTCTGCATTTTTTTGGCTTTTTTTCAATTGGATTTCATTTGATCCTATCTCCTTTCCAGAGCGTTTGTAAGCCTTTCTTTATGGGGTCGCAAGATTCCGTTTCCTTCCCGAAAGGAAATGAAATTTCCTTTCGGGAAGGGAAACGGAATCTTGCGATTTCAATGGGGACCAAGAGAGGAATCTTTGGTGCATGTCCCTGCCCTAGATGACATGCCATGACTTTTGATGCCTTTGACTTTGGGAAAGATTTTTTTCTTTTTTTTTCCATTTTTTTTAAGCATCCATGCCATGTCTTTTATATCTTCCCCTCCACGTTGTGTCTTGCTCCTTGCAATTTTCCACTGCTTTGGCAATGTCTGGAAGCTTAGTTTTGGCATGTTTTGGTATTTTGCACTGCTCTGCTATAATCCCGGTCCATTTACTTAGAGTCACTAAATTGCCCAAATTTCCCAAATTTTTTTTTTTTCTCCTCCAATTGCAATTCCTTAGCTGGTATCTCCATTCCAGCCTGTTTGAAAGTCCTTCTTTTCTCTTTTGGCCTTCAGCGGGGATCACTTTTGGCAAGCTTTGCTGCATGTGCCTCCATTTCATAGAATATGGGAAAATTTTTTCTTTTTTAATTTTAGATTTTTAAGTGTCCATACCATGTTCCTCCTATCCTCTCCTCCACGTTGTGTCTTCCTCCTTGCCATTTTCCCCTGCTTTGGCAACGTCTGGGAGCTTAGTTTTGGCATGTTTTGGTCCTTTGCAATGCAGCTCATTTCCTCACAGACCATTTCTTGAAGACACTAAAACTCCCAATTTTCTGCATTTTTTTGGCTTTTTTTCAATTGGATTTCATTTGATCCTATCTCCTTTCCAGAGCGTTTGTAAGCCTTTCTTTATGGGGTCGCAAGATTCCGTTTCCTTCCCGAAAGGAAATGAAATTTCCTTTCGGGAAGGGAAACGGAATCTTGCGATTTCAATGGGGACCAAGAGAGGAATCTTTGTGCATGTCCCTGCCCTAGATGACATGCCATGACTTTTGATGCCTTTGACTTTGGGAAAGATTTTTTTCTTTTTTTTCCATTTTTTTTAAGCATCCATGCCATGTCTTTTATATCTTCCCCTCCACGTTGTGTCTTGCTCCTTGCAATTTTCCACTGCTTTGGCAATGTCTGGAAGCTTAGTTTTGGCATGTTTTGGTATTTTGCACTGCTCTGCTATAATCCCGGTCCATTTTCTTAGAGTCACTAAATTGCCCAAATTTCCCAAATTTTTTTTTTTTCTCCTCCAATTGCAATTCCTTAGCTGGTATCTCCATTCCAGCCTGTTTGAAAGTCCTTCTTTTCTCTTTTGGCCTTCAGCGGGGATCACTTTTGGCAAGCTTTGCTGCATGTGCCTCCATTTCATAGAATATGGGAAAATTTTTTCTTTTTTAATTTTAGATTTTTAAGTGTCCATACCATGTTCCTCCTATCCTCTCCTCCACGTTGTGTCTTGCTCCTTGCCATTTTCCCCTGCTTTGGCAACGTCTGGGAGCTTAGTTTTGGCATGTTTTGGTCCTTTGCAATGCAGCTCATTTCCTCACAGACCATTTCTTGAAGACACTAAAACTCCCAATTTTCTGCATTTTTTTGGCTTTTTTTCAATTGGATTTCATTTGATCCTATCTCCTTTCCAGAGCGTTTGTAAGCCTTTCTTTATGGGGTCGCAAGATTCCGTTTCCTTCCCGAAAGGAAATGAAATTTCCTTTCGGGAAGGGAAACGGAATCTTGCGATTTCAATGGGGACCAAGAGAGGAATCTTTGGTGCATGTCCCTGCCCTAGATGACATGCCATGACTTTTGATGCCTTTGACTTTGGGAAAGATTTTTTTTTTTTTTTTCCATTTTTTTTAAGCATCCATGCCATGTCTTTTATATCTTCCCCTCCACGTTGTGTCTTGCTCCTTGCAATTTTCCACTGCTTTGGCAATGTCTGGAAGCTTAGTTTTGGCATGTTTTGGTATTTTGCACTGCTCTGCTATAATCCCGGTCCATTTTCTTAGAGTCACTAAATTGCCCAAATTTCCCAAATTTTTTTTTTTTCTCCTCCAATTGCAATTCCTTAGCTGGTATCTCCATTCCAGCCTGTTTGAAAGTCCTTCTTTTCTCTTTTGGCCTTCAGCGGGGATCACTTTTGGCAAGCTTTGCTGCATGTGCCTCCATTTCATAGAATATGGGAAAATTTTTTCTTTTTTAATTTTAGATTTTTAAGTGTCCATACCATGTTCCTCCTATCCTCTCCTCCACGTTGTGTCTTCCTCCTTGCCATTTTCCCCTGCTTTGGCAACGTCTGGGAGCTTAGTTTTGGCATGTTTTGGTCCTTTGCAATGCAGCTCATTTCCTCACAGACCATTTCTTGAAGACACTAAAACTCCCAATTTTCTGCATTTTTTGGCTTTTTTTCAATTGGATTTCATTTGATCCTATCTCCTTTCCAGAGCGTTTGTAAGCCTTTCTTTATGGGGTCGCAAGATTCCGTTTCCTTCCCGAAAGGAAATGAAATTTCCTTTCGGAAGGGAAACGGAATCTTGCGATTTCAATGGGGACCAAGAAGGAATCTTTGGTGCATGTCCCTGCCCTAGATGACATGCCATGACTTTTGATGCCTTTGACTTTGGGAAAGATTTTTTTCTTTTTTTTTCCATTTTTTTTAAGCATCCATGCCATGTCTTTTATATCTTCCCTCCACGTTGTGTCTTGCTCCTTGCAATTTTCCACTGCTTTGGCAATGTCTGGAAGCTTAGTTTTGGCATGTTTTGGTATTTTGCACTGCTCTGCTATAATCCCGGTCCATTTTCTTAGAGTCACTAAATTGCCCAAATTTCCCAAATTTTTTTTTTTCTCCTCCAATTGCAATTCCTTAGCTGGTATCTCCATTCCAGCCTGTTTGAAAGTCCTTCTTTTCTCTTTTGGCCTTCAGCGGGGATCACTTTTGGCAAGCTTTGCTGCATGTGCCTCCATTTCATAGAATATGGGAAAATTTTTTCTTTTTTAATTTTAGATTTTTAAGTGTCCATACCATGTTCCTCCTATCCTCTCCTCCACGTTGTGTCTTGCTCCTTGCCATTTTCCCCTGCTTTGGCAACGTCTGGGAGCTTAGTTTTGGCATGTTTTGGTCCTTTGCAATGCAGCTCATTTCCTCACAGACCATTTCTTGAAGACACTAAAACTCCCAATTTTCTGCATTTTTTGGCTTTTTTTCAATTGGATTTCATTTGATCCTATCTCCTTTCCAGAGCGTTTGTAAGCCTTTCTTTATGGGGTCGCAAGATTCCGTTTCCTTCCCGAAAGGAAATGAAATTTCCTTTCGGGAAGGGAAACGGAATCTTGCGATTTCAATGGGGACCAAGAGAGGAATCTTTGGTGCATGTCCCTGCCCTAGATGACATGCCATGACTTTTGATGCCTTTGACTTTGGGAAAGATTTTTTTTTTTTTTTTTCCATTTTTTTTTAAGCATCCATGCCATGTCTTTTATATCTTCCCTCCACGTTGTGTCTTGCTCCTTGCAATTTTCCACTGCTTTGGCAATGTCTGGAAGCTTAGTTTTGGCATGTTTTGGTATTTTGCACTGCTCTGCTATAATCCCGGTCCATTTTCTTATAGTCACTAAATTGCCCAAATTTCCCAAATTTTTTTTGTTTTCTCCTCCAATTGCAATTCCTTAGCTGGTATCTCCATTCCAGCCTGTTTGAAAGTCCTTCTTTTCTCTTTTGGCCTTCAGCGGGGATCACTTTTGGCAAGCTTTGCTGCATGTGCCTCCATTTCATAGAATATGGGAAAATTTTTTCTTTTTTAATTTTAGATTTTTAAGTGTCCATACCATGTTCCTCCTACCCTTCTCCTCCACGTTGTGTCTTGCTCCTTGCCATTTTCCCCCTGCTTTGGCAACGTCTGGAGCTTAGTTTTGGCATGTTTTGGTATTTTGCACAGCTCTGCTA
>NW_023416689.1:0-38290 GCF_012460135.2 Molothrus ater | reverse complement strand
CCCCCCCCCCCCGGACCCCTAAAACCCCTCGGGAGCCCCCCCGGGGACCCCCCCCAGACCCCCCCGGGACCCCTAAACCGCCCCCAAAATCCCCCCATCCCCCAGGACCCCCCAAAATCCCCCCAGACCAACCTAAACCCCCCGGGACCCCAAAATCACCCCCAGACCCCCCGGGACCCTTTAACCTCCCCCAAACCCCCCCAAAATCCCCCCAGGACCCCCCCGGACCTGCGGCCAGGTAAGCGACCCCCCCCCACCCAAACCCCGCCCCCTCCCAATTAAGGGACCCCTGCTAATTAATGAACCCCCCCTCAATTAACGGACCCATCCTAATGACGCAGAGCCGGAACCCCCCCTAATTAATGGACCCCCCCCTAATTAATGGACCCCCCCCAATTAACCAACCCTCCTCTAATTAAGGGACCCCTCTCCAATTAACGGATCCCCTTCCTAATTAACAGACTCCCCCTAATTAACGGACCCCCTTCCTAATTAATGGATCCCCTTCCTAATTAATGCATCCCTTCCTAATTAACGGATCCCCTTCCTAATTAACGGATCCCCTTCCTAATTAACGGATCCCCTTCCTAATTAACAGACCCTTCCCTAATTAACGGACCCTTCCCTAATTAACGGACCCTTCCCTAATTAAGGGACCCCCGCATTTAACGAACCCCCCCCCCCAATTAAGTGACCCCTCCTAATTAATGAACCTCCTTCAATTAATGGATTCCTCCCCCAATTAACGGACCCCCCCTCCCCAATTCCCCAATTAAGTGACCCCTCCTAATTAATGAAACACCCCCCCACACCACCCAATTAACGGACCCATCCTAATTAACGGACTCCCCCCAATTAACGGACCCTCCCTAATTAAGGGACCTATCCCAGTTAATTAAATCCTCCCCCCAATTAACAGACCCATCCAATTAAGGGAACCCCTCCTAATTAACGCCCCCCCCAGTTAATTAACCCTCCCAATTAAAGGACCCCTCAATTAACGGACGCCCCCTCCCCGTTTAACCAACCCCTCCCTAATTAACGAACCTCCCCTAATTAAGGCCCCCCCTCAATTAACGAGCCCCTCCCATTTTGGGACCCCTCCCATTTTGGGGCCCCCCGAGAGTTTTTGGGGTCCCCCCCCCCACATTTCGGGTCCCTTTTGGGGGGGTTTTGGGTGCCCCCCCCCCGATTTGGGACCCCACCCCCATTGCTGGGACCCCCCCCCACACCTGAGGTACCTGGGGGGGGGACAGGGACAGGGACAGGGACAGAGACAGGTGACACAGGTACAGGTGGGACAGGTGGGACAGGTACAGGGGACAGGTGTGATAGGGACAGGTGGGACAGGTGGGACAGGACAGGTGGGACAGGACAGGTGGGACAGGACAGGTGACAGGGACAGGTGGGACAGGTGTGACAGGGACAGGCGGGACAGGGACAGGTGTGACAGTGGCAGGTGACACGGGTGTGATAGGTGGGACAGGACAGGTGTGACAAGAACAGGTGTGACAGGGACAGGTGTGACAGGTGGGACAGGGACAGGGACAGGGACAGGTGTGACAGGGACAGGTGGGACAGGTGTGACAGGGACAGGTGGGACAGGGACAGGTGCGACAGGTGGGACAGGGACAGGTGACACAGGTGTGACAGGTGTGACAGGGACAGGCGGGACAGGGACAGGTGGGACAGGGACAGGTGACACAGGTGTGACAGGTGTGACAGGGACAGGTGCGACAGGGACAGGACAGGTGTGACAGGACAGGTGTGACAGGTGTGACCTGTCCAGGTGTAACAGGGACAGGTGTGACAGGTGACACAGGTGTGACAGGACAGGTGTGACAGGGACAGGTGACATTTGACAGGTGACTGGTGATGTTTGACAGGTGACATTTGACAGGTGATGTGTGACACAGGCAGGTGTGACATTTACCAGGTGGTGTGTGACAGGTGCAGGTGTGACATGGGCAGGTGACATTTGACAGGTGACAAGGGCAGGTGACATGTCACACGGACAGGTGACAGGTGACATTTGAGATGTGGTGTGTGACAGGTGACGATTGACAGGTGACATTTGACAGGTGACTTTTGACAGGTGACAGGTGACACGGACAGGTGTGACACAGGCAGGTGTGACAGGTGACATTTGACAGGTGACATTTGACGGGTCAGGTGTGGCATGGGCAGGTGTGACATGGGCAGGTGACAGGTGACAGGTGACAGGTGACAGGTGATGTTTGATATGCGACATTTGACAGGTGACATTGGACAGGTGACATGTCACACAGGCAGGTGTGACAGGTGACATTTGAGATGGCATGTTTGACAGGTGACGTTTGACAGGTGACATTTCCCAGTGACAGGTGACACATTACAGGTGACGTGTCACACAGGTGACAGCTGACACTTGACAGGTGACATTTGCCAGGTGACAGGTGACATTTGCCAGGTGCCAGGTGCCACAGACGGTGCCACGTGAGGTGTCCCCGTGCCGCGCACAGGTGACACACGGGTGACACACAGGTGACCTATGGGTGACACACAGGTGACACACAGGTGACACACAGGTGACCTATGGGTGACGCGCAGGTGACGCGTCCGGGATGATCCCGGAATGGCCGGGCGGGATTAGGGGCGGGGCTTGGGGACGGACACCTGACATGGGGGACACCTGGCACAGGTGACACCAGGCACAGGCCACACCTGGCACAGGTGACACCGGTGACACTGGGCACACCTGGCACAGGTGACACCTGGCATAGAGGACACCTGGAACAAGTCACACCTGGCACAGGTGACATCAGGCACGGGCCACACCTGGCACAGGTGACACCGGGGCACAGGCCACACCTGGCACAGGTGACACTGGTGACACTGGGCACACCTGGCACAGGTGACACCTGGCATGGGGAGCACCTGACACAGGTGACACAGGTGACACTGGGCACACCTGGCACAGGTGACACAGGTGACACAGGGAACGGGTCACACCTGGTACAGGTGACACCTGGCATGGGGAACACCTGACACAGGTGACACCAGGTGAGGGTGACACGGGGCCTTGGGGGTGACACCAGGTGTGACAGGGACAGGTGTGAGACCAGGGCGTGTCCCAGGTGCGGGTGTCCCCTCCGTGTCCCCTCCCCCAGGTGTCCCCCCAGGTGTGTCCCCATGGTTGTCCCCTCCCCAGGTGTCCCCTACCCAGGTGTGTCCTCCTTGTCCTCCCAGGTGTCCCCCAGGTGTGTCCCTCCAGGTGTCCCCATCCCCCCCCAGGTGTCCCCTCCCCCAGGTGTCCCCTCCCCCAGGTGTGTCCCCCCCCCTCCCCCCCAGGTGTCCCCCATTGTCCCCTCCCCCCCCAGCTGCTTCCCCTCCCCCCCCCCGTCGCTCCCGCCCCTCCCCCCCCGGGGATGATCCCGGTTTAACCCCGGCCCCTCCCCCACCCGGGATTAGCGCGGGGCACGACGGGAACGGGGGGGGGAGGGGGAGGAGGGGCAGGGCCGGATCATCCCCCCCTCCCCCACCCTCCCCTCCCCCACGGCCGGAAACGAGAGCGGGGCCGGGACCCCCCGGGGAGCACAGAGTGACCACAGAGTGACCATTGAGTGACCACAGAGTGACCAATGGGTGACCACAGAGTGACCACAGAGTGACCACAGAGTGACCAATGGGTGACCAATGAGTGACCACAGAGTGACCACTGAGTGACCACAGAGTGACCACAGAGTGACCAATGAGTGACCACAGAGTGACCACAGAGTGACCAATGAGTGACCACAGAGTGACCAATGGGTGACCAATGGGTGACCACTGAGTGACCACAGAGTGACCAATGGGTGACCAATGAGTGACCAATGAGTGACCACAGAGTGACCAATGGGTGACCACAGAGTGACCAATGGGTGACCAATGAGTGACCAATGAGTGACCAATGGGTGACCACTGAGTGACCACAGAGTGACCACTGAGTGACCACAGAGTGACCAATGACCAATGAGTGACCACTGACCAATGAGTGACCATGAGTGACCAGCGAGTGACCAATGACCAATGAGTGACCATGAGTGACCAATGAGTGCCCCCTGAGTGCCCCCTGCCCACTGACCCTGTCCGTGTGTCCCCAGGTGACCGCTCGGTGGCCATGGTGACCCCTCCGGACGCCTGCGGCCGCGGCCTGGCCTGAGGGGCAGCGCTGGACATGCGGCCGCGCGGGGGAGGGGCCGCGGACGCTGCCCACCCTGGAGGCGCCGGGACCTCCCACGGTGGTGGCACCGGGACCTCCCATGGGGACATCTCCAATGGTGGCATCTCCAATGGGGACATCTCCCATGGGGACATCTCCAATGGTGGCATCTCCCAGGACATCACCTCCCATGGTGACATCTCCAATGGGGACATCTCCAATGGTGGCATCTCCAATGGGGACATCTCCCATGGGGACATCTCCAATGGTGGCATCTGTGATGGGGACATCTCCAATGGTGGCATCTCCAATGGTGGCATCTCCAATGGGGACATCTCCCATGGGGACATCTCCAATGGTGGCATCTCCCAGGACATCACCTCCCATGGTGGCATCTCCCATGGGGACATCTCCAATGGTGGCATCTCCCATGGGGACATCTCCAGTGGTGGCATCTCCCGTGGGGACATCTCCAATGGTGGCATCTGTGATGGGGACATTTCCAATGGTGGCATCTCCCAGGACATCACCTCCCATGGTGGCACCCGCAACAGGGACATCTCCAGCAGTGGTGGCACCTCCCATGGGGACATTTCCAATGGTGGCATCTCCACGGCTTCAGCTTCTACGGTGGTGGCACCTGCAACGGGGACATCTCCAACAGGGACACCTCCAGCAGGGACATCTCCAGCAGTGGTGGCATCTCCCATGACATCTTCTCCCATGGTGGCATCTCCCAAAGGGACATTTCCAATGGTGGCATCTCCCATGGTGGCATCTCCCACGGCTTCAGCTCCTACGGTGGTGGCACCTGCAATGGGGACATCTCCAGCAGTGGTGGCATCTCCCATGACATCACCTCCCATGGTGGCACCTCCCATGGTGGCACCTGCACCAGACACATCTCTGACAGTGGTGCCATCTCCCATGGTGACATCTTCTCCCGTGGTGGCATCTCCCGCAGGGACATTTCCAATGGTGGCATCTTCCACAGGGACGTCTCCAGCAGTGGTGACACCTGCCATGGTGGCATCTCCAATGGTGGCATCTACCATGGTGACGTTTCCTACAGTGACGTCTCCAGCATTGGTGGCATCTCCCATGGTGGCATCACTTCCCACAGTGACATTTCCCACAGGGACATCTCCAGCAGTGGTGGCATCTATCATGGTGGCATCTCCCATGGCATCATCTCCCACAGGGACATTTCCTACAGTGACGTCTCCAACAGTGATGGCACCTCCAGCAGTGGTGGCATCTCCCATGACATCATCTCCAATGGTGGCATCTCCCATGGTGGCATCTCCCATAGCATCATCTCCCACAGGGACATCTCCCATGGTGGTGGCTCCTCTCATGGCATCATCTCCCATGGTGACAACTCCTTCCACAGTGACATCTCCAATGGTGACATCTCCCACGGTGGTGGCTCTGCTCATGGTGACACTTCCCATGGTGGCACCTGCAGAGGTGACACCTCCCACGGTGACAATTCTCATGGCGATGACACTTGCCACGGTGGTGGCTCCTCTCATGGTGACATCTCCCATGGTGGCACCTCCAAAAGTGACAACACATCCCGTGGTGGCATCTCCAGTGGTGGCATCTCCAGTGGTGGCATCTCCCGTGGTGACACCAGCCACAATGACGTTTTCCATGGTGGTGGCACCTGTCACGTCATGACCCCCCATGGTGGCACCTCCCATGGTGGTGGCACCTCTAAGGGTGACACCTCCCACATGGACGTCTCCAGCAGTGACACCTGCAATGGTGACATCTGCCACTGTGGTGGCACCTCCCGTGGTGGTGGCATCTCCAACGGTGGCATCTCCAACAGGGACATTTCTTGTGGTGGTGGCACCTCCCACAGTGGTGACACCTCCCATGGTGGCATCTACAACAGGGACATCTCTGACAGTGGTGGCACCTCCCACGATGGCGTCTCCCATGATGGTGGCATCTCCAACAGGGACATCTCCCATGATGGTGCCACTGCCCACGATGGTGACACCTCCCACAGTGACACCTCCCATGGTGGTGGCATCTCCCATGGCTTTGACACCTCCCACAATGACATTTCTGAGGACTTGGGCACTTGCCATGGCTTTGCCACCTCCCGTGGTGGTGGCACCTCCAACACTGACACCTCCCATGGTGGTGACATCTCCCATGGCTTTGCCACCTCCCACGGTGGTGGCACCTCCAACAGTGACACCTCCCATGACAGTGACACCTACCATGATGATACCTCCAACAGTGACATCGCCTGTGATGGTGCCACCTCCCACAGTGACACCTCCCACGGCTTGGACACCTCCCACGGTGGTGGCACCTCCAACAGTGACACCTCCCATGCTGGTGCCACCTCCCATGCTGGTGGCATCTCCCACAGCTTTGCCACCTCCTGTGGCTTCCCCCTCTCCCCCATCTTCACCCCCTCCACCCACCCCTTCCTCCTCCTCCTCCTCCTCCTCCTCCTCGTTGTCCCCGTCCCTCCTTGGCCGCCACCTTCAAGGTCGGCGTCCTCGGTCCCTGGAGCTGCGACCCCGTCCTGGCCCGGGCCCTGCCGGACGTGGCCTCGCGTTTGGCCGTGGCGCGGCTCAACCGCGACCCCGCGCTGACCGCCGGCTACTGGTGGGACTCCGTGGTGATGTCCGAGCCCTGCTCCACGCCCCAGGCCGTGGCCGGAGTGGTCAGCGCCGAGCGTTACGCCAGCGCCATCGTGGGTCCTCTCAACCCGGCCGCCTGCGGCGCCGCCGGACTCTTGGCCGCCGCTTGGAACAAACCTTTGGTGTCCTGGACGTGCGGAGCGGCCGGAGCGGCCGGAGGAGCCGCGGTCACTCTGCTGCGGCCGCTGCCCGCTCCGGCCGCCGTGCTGCACGCCGTGCTGCGCTACTTCCGCTGGGCCCACGTGGCCGTGGTGGCCGCGCCGCAGGACCTGTGGGTGGACACGGGGCAGGAGGTGGCCAAGGAGTTGAGGGCCAAAGGGTTGCCGGTCACTGTGGTCACTGTGGCCGGAGAGGAGGAGGAGGAGGCGGAGGAGGCGCTGAGGAGGGTCCAGAGGGCGGACGGGGTCAGAGGTGAGGAGGGGGGGGAGGTGGAGGTGGAGGTGGGCGTGGGGATGGAGGTGGAGGTGGAGATGAGATGGAGATGGAGGGATGGAGATGGGGATGAAGGTGGGATGGAGGTGGGGATGGAGATGGGATGGAGATGGAGGTGGAGATGGGATGGAGATGGGGGTGAAGGTGGGATGGAGGTGGAGGTGGAGATGGGATGGAGGTGGAGATGGGGATGGAGGTGGGGATGGAGGTGGGATGGAGGTGGAGGTGGAGATGGAGATGGAGAGATGGAGGGATGGAGATGGGATGGAGATGGGATGGAGCTGGGATGGAGATGGAGGTGGAGGTGGGATGGAGGTGGAGATGAGATGGAGATGGGGATGAAGGTGGGATGGAGGTGGAGATGGAGGTGGGATGGAGGTGGAGGTGGACATGGGGATGGAGGTGGAGGTGGGATGAAGAGATGGAGGGATGGAGATGGGATGGGGGTGGAGATGGAGGGATGGACGGATGGATGGATGACGGACGGACGGACGGACGGACGGATGGGTTGATGGATGGATGATGGATGGATGGACAGACGGATGGATCCATGGATGGATGGATGATGGATGATGGATGGATGGACGGACGGACAGACGGATGGACGGATGGATGGATGGATGGATGGATGGATGGATGATGGCTGGCTGGATGATGGATGATGGATGGATGGATGGATGGATGGATGGATGGATGGATGGATGGATGGACGGATGGACAGATGATGGATGGATGGATGGATGGGTGGATGGATGATGGATGGATGATGGATGGATGGATGGATGGATGGATGGATGGATGGATGGATGGATGGATGGATGGATGATGGCTGGATGGATGATGGATGATGGATGGATGATGGATGGATGGATGGATGGATGGATGATGGATGGATGATGGATGGATGGATGGATGATGGATGGACGGATGGATGGATGGATGGATGGATGGATGGACAGACAGATGGACGGATGGATGGATGGATGGATGATGGCTGGCTGGATGATGGAGGATGGATGGATGGATGGATGGATGGATGGATGGATGGATGGATGGACGGATGGATGATGGATGGATGATGGATGGATGGATGGACAGACGGACGGACGGACGGACGGGCGGATGGACACCAGGACAGCTGAAGCACGGCCGAACACAGACGGTCGCCCCAAGCCCGCCGCCGCCGCCCCGTCCCCACGGCGCCGTGTCCCCGCTGTGTCCCTCGCAGTGGTGCTGATGTGCATGCACTCGGTGCTCCTGGGCGGCCGCGAGCAGAAGGTCCTCCTGGAGAAGGCCGAGGACCTGGGCATGACCGACGGCACCTTCGTCTTCATCCCGTACGACGCGCTGACCTTCGCGCTGCCCTACCGCCGCGTGCCCTACCCCGTGCTGGCCAACAACACCAAGCTGCGCCTGGCCTACGACGCCGTGCTCACCGTCACCATCGACTCGCCCGACGCCTCCTTCCACGAGGCCTGGATGAGGCCAAGAAGGCCTACGAGGTCCCCGCCGACCTCGACCCCGCTGAGGTGGGGTCTCCGGAGGGGGGTTCGGGGGTGTCTCGAGGGGGTTTGAGGGCATCTCAAGAGGTTTGAGGGCATCTCAAGGGGGTTTGAGGGCATCTCAAGAGGTTTGAGGGCATCTCAAGGGGGTTTGAGGGCATCTTTAGAGGTTTGAGGGTGTCTCAAGAGGTTTGAGGGCATCTGCAGGGGGTTTGAGGGCATCTCTGGGAGGTTTGAGGGCATCTTTAGAGGTTTGAGGGTGTCTCAAGAGGGTTGGGGGTGTCTCGAGAGGGTTTGAGGGCATCTCAAGAGGTTTGAGGGCATCTTGAGAGGGTTTGAGGGCATCTTGAAAGGGTTGGGGATATCTTGAGAGGGTTTGAGGGCGTCTCCAGTGGGTTTGGGGGCATCTCAAGACTCTTGGGGGTGTCTTGAGTTGCTATGAGGGCATCTCCAGGGGGGTTTGAGGGTGTCTTGAGAGGGTTTGAGGGCATCTCGAGAGGGTTGAGGGCATCTCGAGAGGTTTGGGGGTGTCTCGAGAGGTTTGGGGTGTCTCGAGAGGGTTTGAGGGCATCTCCAGGGGTTTGAAGGCATCTCGAGAGGTTTAGGGGTGTCTCGAGGGGGTTGGGGGTGTCTTGAGGGGTTTGAGGGCATCTCCAGGGGGTTTAAGGGCATCTCAAGAGGTTTTGAGGGCATCTCAAGAGGGTTGCGGACATGTCAAGAGGTTTGGGGATGTCTCGAGAGGGTTTGAGGGCATCTCCAGGGGGTTTTCAGGTACCTTCAGGGATTTGGGACATCTCAAGGGTCCACACCATAATGGTGGGAGGTGCCGCTATCATTGACCACGGCCAATGGGACGTGACCAGGACCATCTTGGTTGGCCGTGGCCAATGGAAAATGACCGTGGCCAAAGGGACGTGACCAGGACCATCTTGGTTGGCCGTGGCCAGTAGAAGATGACCACGACCAACCCAAGCTGACCGTGGCCATCTCCATTGACCACGCCCAACGCAAAACCACCACGCCCAACCCAACCCAACCACACCCACCACCCCCAACCTGGTTCCACCACCACCTCCCACCTGTGCCCTCCCACCAGGTCCACCCTCTCTTCTCCACCATCTACAACTCCATCTACTTCCTGGCCACGGCGGTGGAGGCCGCGCGCCGCAGCGGCCGCTGGGTGATGGGCACCAGCGTGGCCGACCACGCCCGCGACTTCCAGCTCCAGGGCTTCTGCCAGACCTTCACCGTGGACCAGGACGGCGCCGTCTCGGTGCCCTACGTGGTGCTGGACACGGACGGCAAGGGCCACCACCTGTGGGCGGTCTACGGGCTGGAGCCGGGCACGCGCGGCCTCAGCTACCGCAGCCACAGCCCCCACTGGCCCCACAGCTCCAGCCCGGCCACCGACGCCGGCTGCTGGTTCGACTCCGGCGCCATCTGCAACGGCGGTGAGCGGTGGGGGTGGTGGGGTGGAGGTGGTGGAGGTGGTTATGGGGTCTGCTGTGGTGGCACTGTGATTCTGGGTCAGTTGGGGTTATGGTGGCACCATGGTTGTGGGTCTGCTGTGGTGGCACCGTGGTGCTGGAATGGCCGTGGTGGGTGGGGTGGTGGAGGTGGTGGAGGTGGTTATGGGGTCTGCTGTGGTGGCACCGTGGTTCTGGACCAGCTGGGGGTCACGGTGGCACCACGATGCTGGGTCTGCTGTGGTGGCATCGTGGTTGTGGGTGCCACCATGGAGCTGGACCAGCCGTGGTCCCCTCCGTGGTCATGGTGCCACCATAGTCATGGGTGATCAGGGCCATGGTCCCACCATGGTGCTGGACCAGCTGTGGTCCCCTCCATGGTTCTGGACCAGCCGTGGTCCCTTCCATGGTCCTGATGCCACCATGGAGCTGGAATGGTCCTGGTGGTGCTGGTGCCACCGTGGTGCTGGGTCAGCTGCGGTGCCTGGTCCCCCTGGTCACTCCTGTGGTCATCTCTGGTCCCCCCTGGCCACTCCTGTGGTCACTCCTGGTCACTCCTGTGGTCATCGCTGGTCCCCCCTGGTCACTCCTGTGGTCATCTCTGGTCACTCCTGTGGCCATCTCTGGCCCCCCCTGGTCACTCCTGTGGTCACTCCTGTGGTCACTCCTGGTCACTCCGTGCTCTCTCTCTCTCTGCAGGGATGGACGCCGGCTTCGTCTTCTTCCTCTTCCTCCTCATCGCCGCCCTCGGCGCGGCCGGCGCCGCCCTGGCCTGCCACATCAGGTGGGTGGCCCTGGTGGCCCCTGGTGGCCCTGGTGTCCCCTTGGTGGCTCCTGGGTGTTCCCTGGTGTCCCCTGGGTGTCCCCTGGTGGCCCTGGTGTCCCCTCAGCAGCTCCACGTCCATGCCCTGGTGGCCCTGGTGTCCCGGTGTCCCCTCAGTGGCTCAGTGTCCCTGTCCTGGTGGCCCTGGTGTCCCCTGGTGTCCCCTGGTGTCCCCTCAGCAGCTCCATGTCCCTGCCCTGGTGACCCTGGTGTCAACTTGGTGTCCCCACACTGGAATGTTCCTGCTGTCCCCAATGTCCCCTGGCTGTCCCCAATGTCCTCCCAATGTCCCCCCAATGTCCCCAATGTCCTCCCAGTGTCCTCAGTGTCCCCAATGTCCCAGTGTCCCAAATGTCCCCAATGTCCCCAATGTCCACCCAATGTCTCCAATGTCCCCAATGTCCCCTCAGTGTCCCCAATGTCCCCAATGTCCCCAGTGTCCCTGTCCCTGTCCCGCAGGCGCCGCATTCTGCAGGCTCAGCTCATGAAGGGCCCCAACAAAATCATCCTGACCATGGAGGACCTGACCTTCATCAACACCCAGAGCAGCAAACAGGTGACACCCGTGGGGACACTGGGGACAGCAATGGGGACACCCATGGGGACAGCAATGGGGAGACCAATGGGGACAATGGGGACAGCAATGGGGACAATGGGGACACTAGGGACACCCATGGGGACAGCAATGGGGACAGCAAACAGGTGACACCCATGGGGACACTGGGGACAGCAATGGGGACACCCATGGGGACAGCAATGGGGAC
Source organism: Molothrus ater (assembly GCF_012460135.2). Classification (NCBI taxonomy): domain Eukaryota; kingdom Metazoa; phylum Chordata; class Aves; order Passeriformes; family Icteridae; genus Molothrus; species Molothrus ater. The sequence continues at coordinate 26,454 of NW_023416689.1, read as the reverse complement.
ACTGGGGACAGCAATGGGGACAATGGGGACAGCAATGGGGACAGCAATGGGGACACTGGGGACAGCAATGGGGACAGTAATGGGGACACCCATGGGGACAGTGGGGACAGCAATGGGGACACCCATGGGGACAGCAATGGGGACAATGGGGACACTGGGGACACCAATGGGGACACCAATGGGGACACCAATGGGGACAGTGGGGACAGCAATGGGGACACTGGGGACAGCAATGGGGACAGTGGGGACAGCAATGGGGACAATGGGGACAGTAATGGGGACAGCAAACTGGGGACACCAATGGGGACAATGGGGACAGCAATGGGGACAACAATGGGGACACTGGGGACAGCAATGGGGACACCAATGGGGACAATGGGGACAGCAATGGGGACACTGGGGACAGCAATGGGGACAACAATGGGGACATTGGGGACAGCAATGGGGACACTGGGGACACTGGGCGGACACTGGGGGGACACTGGGGGGGCATTGGGGTCATTGAGAGGATTGGGGACACTGGGGGGCATTGGGGTCAGCAATGGGGACACTGGGGACACTCAGGGACATTTGGGGGGGATTGGGGGGACATTGGGGACACTCAGGGACATTTGGGGGGACATTGGGGTCACCATGGAGGAAAGCCCGGGGGGGCTGGGGACATCAGCAGGAACCTTGTGGGGACACTTGGGGGACATCGAGGGGGCCACATCCCCATGGCCCTGAGGCGTCTCTGGGGCCAGAGAGACCCTGGTGTGACCTCACCGTGACCTGTCCCCGCTGGTGACCCCAGTGTGACCCCCGGGTGACCCCCGGCTGACCCCCGGGTGACCCAGTGTGGCCCCTCCCCCACAGGTGGACAGCAGCCAGGCCAGCCTGGCCGGCCAGAGCGGGGGAGGGGACACCAAGAGCGGCCCCGGCAGCGCCACCCCCGGCCCCGACACCACCAACGTGGCCGTGGCCGAGGTGAGACCCCGCCCCCTCCGCCCGGCCCCGCCCCTCCGCCTGGCTGGCTCCGCCCCCTCCTGCCCATTTCCCTCCCTCCCCGACTCCTCCCCCCTCCGCCCTCCCCACCCACGGGGCGACAAGGCGAGGGGACAGCGGCTCCGCCCCCTGGGCAATGATTGACAGCTGATCCGCACAGCCAGGGTGATGATTGACAGCTGACCTCAGCCCCTGGGTGATGATTGACAGCTGATCCACACAGCCAGGGTGATGACTGACAGCTGATAACCACACCCAGGGGGATGATTGACAGCTGGTAACCACACCCAGGGTGATGATTGACAGCTGATAACCACACCCAGGAGATGATTGGCAGCTGATCTCAGCCCCTGGTGATGATTGACAGCTGGTAACCACACTCAGGAGATGACTGAGAGCTGATCTCAGCCCCTGGTCTGTGATTGACAGCTGATAACTGCAGCCAGAGTGATGATTGACAGCTGATCTCAGCCCCCCCCTGGGATGATTGACAGCTGATCCATGCCCCTGGGCGATGAATGACAGTTGATCCCAGGCCTTGGGCAATGATTGACAGCTGATCCCCACCCCTTAGCAATGATTGACAGCTGTGCCCCACTATGGGCGCTGATTGACAGCTGGCCCCGCCCCCGGGCCGTGATTGGCAGCTGGCCCCGCCCCCGGGCAGTGATTGGCAGCTGGCCCCACCCCCGGGCAGTGATTGGCATCTGTGCCCCACTATGGGCGCTGATTGGCAGCTAGCCCCGCCCTCGGGCAGTGATTGACAGATGTGCCCGACTATGGGCACTGATTGACAGCTGGCCCCGCCCCCGGGCAGTGATTGACAGCTGTTTCCCGCAGGATAACGCAGCAGCGAAGGGCAGCAGCAACCTCCCCCTGCTGCTGCTGCTCTTTAACCAGCAGGGCCTTGTCGCCTCCGTGCAGGTAAGAGCCAAAACCCCCCAAATTCACCCCAAAAACGACCCCGGCTCCCCAAAACCCACCCAGCTAACCCAAATCCCCCAAACTCACCCCAAAACCCCCCCAAAACTGACCCCAAACCTCCTCCAGTCACCCCAAACCCCAAAACCACCCCAGATACCCCAAAACTGACCCAAACTCACCCCAAAACCCCCCAAAACTGACCCAATTTCACCCCAAAGCCCAAACCCGACCTGAGTCACTCCAAAATCCCCCAAGCTCACCCCAAAATCCACCCCAGGCACCCCAAAACCCAAACCCACCCCAAGCACCCCAAACCCCCCCAGGCACCCCAAAATCTCCCAAACTCACCCAAAACCCCAAACCTTACCCGAGTCACTCCAAAACCCCCCGAACCCCAAACCCGATCCTAGTCAGTCCAAAATCCCCCAAACTCACCCCAAAACCCACCCCAGGCACCCCAAAACCGCCCCAAACCCACCCCCGTTCCCCCCAAATCCCCCATTTTCCCCAAAACCGCCCGGATTTACCCCAAACGCGCCCTCCCCCGCAGGGTGACTGGGTGTGGCTGAAGAAGTTCCCGGGTGACCAACACACGGAGGTGAAACCGGCCACCAAGCTGACCTTCTGCAAGGTGGGGACACCCAGGGGACACCCGGGGGGCGTGGGGACACCAGGGGGGCGTGGGGACATTGAGGGTCATGGGGACATTGTTGGGTTTTGGGGACATTGAGGGGTCATCGTCGTCAAGGTTGGACCATGGGGACATTGAGGGTCATGGGGACATTGTTGAGTTTTGGGGACATTGAGGAGCCATGGGGACATTGTTGGGTCATTCTGGTCAAGGTTGGACCATGGGGACATTGCGGGGTCAGGGGACATTGAGGGGTCAGGGGGCATTGAGGGGTCAGGGGACATCGTTGGGTCATTGTGGTCAAGGTTGGACCGCGGGGACATTGAAGGGTCAAGAGGGACATTGAGGGGCCATGGGGACATTGTTGAGTTTTGGGGACATTGAGGGTCATGGGGACATCGTTGGGTCATCGTGGTCAAGGTTGGACCACGGGGACATTGAGGGGTCTTGGGGACATTGAGGGGCCATGGGGACATCGTTGAGTTTTGGGGACATTGAGGGGTCTTGGGGATATTGAGGGGTCTTGGGGACATCGTTGGGTCATTGTGGTCAAGGTTGGAGCATGGGGACATTGAGGGGTTATGGGACATCGTTGGGTCATTGTGGACCATGGGGACATTGTTGGGTCATCGTGGTCAAGGTTGGACCATGGGGACATTGAGGGGTCTTGGGGACATTGAGGGGCCATGGGGACATTGTTGAGTTTTGGGGACATTGAGGGGTCTGGGGATATTGAGGGGTCTTGGGGACATCGTTGGGTCATCGTGGTCAAGGTTGGAGCATGGGGACATTGTTGAGTTTTGGGGACATTGAAGGGTCAGGGGAAATCTTTGGGTCATCGTGGTCAAGGTTGGAGTGTGGGGACATTGAGGGGTCTTGGGGACATTGTTGGGTCATCATGGTCAAGGTTGGACCATGGGGACATTGTTGAGTTTTGGGGACATTGAGGGGTCAGGGGACATTGTTGGGTGATTGTGGTCAAGGTTGGACCATGGGGACATTGAGGGGTCATGGGGACATTCAGAGGTCTTGGGGACACCGTTGGGTCATTGTGGTCAAGGTTGGACCATGGGGACATTGTTGAGTTTTGGGGACATTCAGAGGTCTTGGGGACATTGTTGGGTCATTGTGGTCAAGGCTGGACCATGGTGATCCATCACTGGGTCATGGGGACATTGAGGGGTCAAGAGGGACATTGAGGGGTTGTGGGACATCGTTGGGTCATCGTGGACCATGGGGACATCATTGGGCCATGATGGACAACACTGGGTCACGGGGACATTGAGGGGCCATGGGGACATCGTTGGGCTGTCATGGTCAAGGTTGGACCACGGGAACATCATTGGGTCTTGGGGACATTGTTGGGATTTGGGGACATCATTGGGTCATGGGGATGTTGAGGGGTCATGGGGGACATCGTTGGGTCATGATGGACCATGGGGACATCGTTGGGTCATCGTGGTCAGGGGTCTTGGGGACATCGTTGGGTCATCATGGTCAAGGTTGGACCATGGTGATCCATCTTTGGGTCCTGAGGACATCATTGGGTCATCCACATCCCCACCCCACCCCGGTGTCCCCTCCTGGTGTCCCCCAGCTGCGGGACCTGCGTCACGAGAACGTGAACCTGTTCCTGGGCTTCTTCCACGACTGCGGCATCTTCGCCATCGTGTCGGAGCACTGCTCGCGCGGCAGCCTCGAGGACCTGCTGCGCAACGAGGACATGAAGCTCGACTGGATGTTCAAGTCCTCGCTGCTCATCGACCTCATCAAGGTGACCGCGGGGGTGGCCTCTGTGGTCTGGTGGCCATGGGCGTGGTCATGGGGCTGTAGGCTACGCATGGTAGACCATGGTGGTGATTGTTGACCAGGGCGCTGTTGACCATGGCCTTGCTGACCATGACGTTGATTGTTGACCATGGCAATCATTGACCATCACGTTGATCACTGACCATGACGTTGATCCTTGACCATAACGTTGATCATCACGTTGATCACTGACCATGACGTTGATGCTTGACCACGACGTTGATGCTGACCATTGCAATGGCTGATCATGGCATTGTTGACCATGACATTGATTGTTGACCATGCCATTGTTGACCATGGCCATACTGACCACACCATTGAGGTTGACCATGGCTGTGTTGACCACACCGTTGACGTTGACCACGGCCATGTCAACCATGGCCATGTTGACCACACCGTTGGCGTTGACCATGGCCGTGTTGACCACACCATCAATGGTTGACCATGGCCATGTTGACCACACCATTGATGTTGACCATGGCCACTGATGTTGACCATGGCCATGTTGACCACACCATTGACGTTGACCATGGCCATGTTGACCACACCATTGATGGTTGACCATGGCTGTGTTGACCACACCGTTGACGTTGACCATGGCCATGTTGACCACACCGTTGACGTTGACCATGGCCATGTTGACCACACCATTGATGTTGACCATGGCTGTGTTGACCATGGCCATGTTGACCACACCGTTGACGTTGACCATGGCCGTGTTGACCACACCGTTGACGTTGACCATGGCCATGGATGTTGACCATGGCCGCACTGGCCGCAGGGCGTGCGGTACCTGCACCACCGGGACGTGGTGCACGGGCGGCTCAAGTCGCGGAACTGCGTGGTGGACGGGCGCTTCGTGCTCAAGGTCACCGACCACGGCTACAACCAACTGCTGGAGGCGCAGCGCGTGCCGGCCCCGCCCCCGCAGCCTCACGGTGAGGGCGGGGCCTGGGCGGGGCCACATGGGCGTGGCTCCATGGGGGGGTCTCATGGGTGGGGTCTCATGGGTGTGGCATCATGGGTGGGGTCTTATGGGTGTGGCTTTGTGGGTGCGGCCTCATGTGTGTGGCTTTGTGGGTGTGGCCTTGTGGGTGTGATCTCATGGGCGTGGCATCATGGGTGTGGCCTCAAGGTTGTGGCTTCCTGGGTGTGGCCTCATGAGAATCAATGGGGACTCTCTGGGGGCGTGGCTTTGGGTGGGTATGACCAATGGGGCGGAGCTAAAGAGAAGGGGCGTGGCTTCACTGAGGGAAGGGGCGTGGCCTTAACGAAGGGTGTGGCCTGTGGAAAGGGACACATCCTTTGATTTAAGGGTGTGACTTGCTTTAGGTGCGTGCCTTGCTTTAGGGGCGTGGCTTTTACTTCAGGGGCGTGGCCTATGGTGTAGATGGGGTGTTGAGAGGTGGAGCGTATATTGGGGGCGTGGTCACACCCAACCACACCCAATTAAGGCGGGATCTCCTTGAAGAGGGCGTGGCCTGGTGATGTGGGCGTGGCCTGTCCATTCATTGGTGCCACCACCCCTGGATGGAGGCCATGTGAAAGGGGGTGTGGCTTGTATGAAAGGGGCGTGGCTTATAGAAAAGGGGGTGTGGTCTGATAGTTACCCGTCCTGTGTGGGCGTGGCCTCAAGCTGGGCATGTCCGGGGGTGGGGGGGCGTGGCCACACCCTTAACCACCCTCCCATTGGATTCCGCGTTGGGGTGGGCGTGGCCTAGAGGGCCGGGCGTGTCTCGTGGTGGGGGTGGGCGTGTCCGAGCGTGGCCCCGCCCCCCAGAGCGGCTGTGGACGGCGCCGGAGCTGCTGCGGGACGAGGCCCTGGAGCGCCGGGGCTCCTTCCGGGGCGACGTCTACGGCATCGGCATCATCATGCAGGAGGTGATCTGCAGGAGCCCCCCCTACTGCATGCTGGGGCTGCCCCCCGAAGGTGAGACCCCAAAACCGACCCCAAAAATGAATTCTGCACCCCAAAAAAAAACCCCTGAGCCCCCCCCTGCATGCTGGGGCTGCCCCCCGAAGGTGAGACCCCAAAACCGACCCCAAAAACGAATTCTGCACCCCAAAAAACCCCCTGAGCCCCCCCTGCATGCTGGGGCTGCCCCGAAGGTGAGACCCAAAACCGACCCCAAAAACGAATTCTGCACCCCAAAAACCCCCTGAGCCCCCCCTGCATGCTGGGGCTGCCCCGGAAGGTGAGACCCCAAAACCGACCCCAAACCCCAAAACCGACCCCAAACTGACCCCAAGTGACCCCGTATGACCCGAGATGTCCCCAAAGTGACCCCAGTGACCACGAGTGACCACGAGTGATCCTAAATGACTCCAAACTGACCCATAACTGACCCCAAATGACCCCCCATAACTGACCCATAACTGACCCCAAACTGACCCCGAGTAACCCCAAATGACCCCAAGCTGACCCATAACTGACCCCAAAACCCCCCATAACTGACCCATAACTGACCACAAAATCCCCCCATAACCGACCCATACCTGACCCATAACTGACCCCAAAATCCCCCCATAACTGACCCATAACTCACTCATAACTGACCCATAACTGACCCCCAAATCCCCCCATAACTGACCCATAGCTGACCCATAACTCACCCATAACTCACCCATATCTGACCCCAAAATCCCCCCATAACTGACCCATAACCGACCCATAACTGACCCCAAAATCCCCCATAACTGACCCATAACTGACCCATAACTGACCCCGAGTAACCCCAAATGACCCCAAGCTGACCCATAACTGACCCCAAAATCCCCCCATAACTGACCCATAACTCACCCATAACTGACCCATAACTGACCCCAAAATCCCCCCATAAAGGACCCATAACCGACCCATAACTGACCCATAACTGAACCATCACTGACCCCAAAATCCCCCATAACGGACCCCTAACTGACCCATAACTGACCCCAAACGACCCCAATTGCCCCCAAACGACCTGATCTGACCCCGAGTGCCCCCGGCTGCCCCCCCAGAGATCATCGAGAAGGTCCAGCGGCCGCCCCCCCTGTGCCGCCCCGCGGTCTCGGCCGACCAGGCCCCGCTGGAGTGCATCCACCTGATGAAGGAGTGCTGGAGCGAGCAGCCCGAGAAGAGACCCACCATCGACCAGGTGTTCGACCAGGTGAGACACCTGGGGACAGGTGTGGGGTGATGGGACCAGTATGGGACCAGTATGGGACCAGTATGGGGTGATGGAACCAATATGGAACCAGCATGGGACCAGTCTGGGCTGGAGTGAGCAGCCCGAGGAGAGACCCACCATGGACCAGGTGTTCGACCAGGTGAGACACCTGGGGACAGGTGTGGGGTGATGGGACCAGTATGGAACCAGTATGGGACCATTATGGAACCAGTATGGGGTGATGGAACCAGTATGGAACTGGTTTGGGCTGGAGCGAGCAGCCCGAGGAGAGACCCACCATCGACCAGGTGTTCGACCAGGTGAGACACCTGGGGACAGGTGTGGGGTGATGGAACCAGTATGGAACCAGTATGGGGTGATGGAACCAGTATGGGATCAGTATGGGACTGGTATGGGGTGATGGAACCAGTATGGAACCAGTATGGAACTGGTATGGGCTGGAGCGAGCAGCCCGAGAAGAGACCCACCATCGACCAGGTGTTCGACCAGGTGAGGGACAGGTGGGACAGGTGTGGGGTGATGGAACCACTATGGAACCAGTATGGAACCAGTATGGAACCAGTATGGGGTGATGGAACCAATATGGAACCAGTATGGGACTGGTATGGGGTGATGGAACCAGTATGGAACTGGTTTGGGCTGGAGCGAGCAGCCCGAGAAGAGACCCACCATCGACCAGGTGTTCGACCAGGTGAGACACCTGTGGGACAGGTGTGGGGTGATCGAACCAGTATGGGACCAGTATGGGGTGATGGAACCAGTATGGGATCAGTATGGAACTGGTATGGGGTGATGGAACCAGTATGGAACCAGTATGGGATCAGTCTGGGCTGGAGCGAGCAGCCCGAGGAGAGACCCACCATGGACCAGGTGTTCGACCAGGTGAGACCAGTACGGGACCAGTATGGGACTGGTATGGGGCACTGGGACCAGTATGGGATGATGGGACCAGTATGGAACCAGTTTGGGACCAGTATGGAACCAGTATGGGGTGATGGAACCAGTATGGGGTGATGGAACCAGTATGGGACCAGTTTGGGCTGGAGCGAGCAGCCCGAGGAGAGACCCACCATCGACCAGGTGTCCGACCAGGTGAGACACCTGTGGGACAGGTGTGGGGTGATGGAACCAGTATGGAACCAGTATGGGACCATTATGGGGTGATGGGACCAGTATGGAACCAGTATGGGGTGATGGAACCAGTATGGAACCAGTGTGGGACTGGTATGGGACAATGGAACCAGTATAGAACCCGCATGGGATCAGTCTGGGCTGGAGCGAGCAGCCCGAGGAGAGACCCACCATCGACCAGGTGTTCGACCAGGTGAGACACCTGGGGACAGGTGTGGGGTGATGGAACCAGTATGGGACCAGTATGGGACCAGTATGGGACCAGTATGGGGTGATGGAACCAGTATGGGACCAGTTTGGGCTGGAGCGAGCAGCCCGAGGAGAGACCCACCATGGACCAGGTGTTCCACCAGGTGAGGGACAGGTGGGACAGGTGCGGGTCTCTGTGAGGTTCTGTGGGGTCCCTATGGGGTTCCTATGGGGTTCCATGAGATCCCATGAAGTTCTGTGAGGTTCTGTGGGTCTCTGTGGGGTTTCCATGGGGTTCTATGGGGTTTTATGAGATTCTATGAGGTTCCACGAGGTTCCATGGGAATTCTGTGGAATTCTGTGGAGTTTCCATGGGGTTCTACGGGGTCTCCATGAGGTTCCATGGTGTCTCCATGGGGTTTTATGGAATTCTGTGGGATTCCATGGGGTCTCCATGGGGTTCCGTGAAGTTCCATGGGGTTTTATGGAATTCTGTGGGATTCCATGGGGTCTCCATGGGGTTCCGTGAAGTTCCATGGGGTTTTATGGAATTCTGTGGGATTCCATGGGGTCTCCATGGGGTTCCATGAAGTTCCATGGGGTTTTCTGAGATTCCATGGGGCCTCCATGAGGTTCCATGGGGTTTCCATGAAGTTCCATGGGGCCTCCATGGGGTTTCCAAGGGGTTTCCATGAGGTTCCATGGGGTTTCTATCGGGTTCCATGAGATTCCATGGGGTTCCATGGGGTTTCCATGGGGTCTCCATGGAGTTCCACGGGGTTCCATGGGGTCTCCATGGGGTTCCATGAAGTTCCATGGGGTTTTCTGAGATTCCATGGGGCCTCCATGAGGTTCCATGAGGTTCCATGGGGTTTCCATGAAGTTCCATGGGGCCTCCATGGGGTTCCATGGGATCTCCATGGAGTTCCATGGGGTTTCCATGAGGTTCCACGGGGTTTCCATGGGGTCTCCATGGAGTTCCACTGGGTTCCATGGGGTCTCCATGGGGTTCCATGAGGTTCCAAGAGGTTCTATGGGGTCTCCATGGGGTTCCATGGGGCCTCCATGGGGTTTCCATGAGGTTCCATGGGGTTTCCATGGGGTTCCATGGGGTCTCCATGGGGTCTCCACGGGGTTCCATGAGGTTCCATGGAGTTCCACGAGGTTCCATGGGGCCTCCATGGGGTTCCATGAGGTTCCATGAGATTCCATGGAGTTCCATGAGGTTCCATGGGGTTTCCACGGGATTCCATGAGGTTCCATGGGGTTCCATGGGGTTTCCATCAGGTTCCATGAGATTCCATGGGGTTCCATGAGATTCCACGGGGTTCCATGAGGTTCCATGAGGTTTCCATGGGGTTCCACGGGGTCTCCACGGCGTCTCCATGGGGTCTCCACGGGGTTTCCCACGGGGTTTCCATCGGGTCCCACGAGGTTCCCACGGGGGTCCTACCATGGCGATCCCCACGGGGCTCCCACCTGGGGCCTGACCGCACCCCCTTGGCTTGGCTTGGGCAGTTCAAGGGCATCAACAAGGGCCGCAAGACCAACATCATCGACTCGATGCTGCGCATGCTGGAGCAGTACAGCAGCAACCTGGAGGACCTGATCCGCGAGAGGACCGAGGAGCTCGAGATCGAGAAGCAGAAGACCGACAAGCTCCTGACCCAGATGCTGCCGCCGTGGGTCACCCTGGGGAGGGGCTGGGGGGGGGGGGGGGGGCTGGGGGTGGGTGGGCGTCACCCCACGGGTCCCACCTGCAGGTTTGGGGTGGAGGGAGCTTCTGATGGTGGGCCTGGCCTGAGGTGTGGGGCAGGAGAGGACAATGGGGCAGGAGAGGTCAAGGGTGGTCACCAGGAGAAGGTTGGGGGTGGTCTTGACCCACTGACCCCACCCAGATCTGTGGGGCAGGAGAGGACAATGGTGGGGCTATGGGGCAGGAGAAGACAATGGGGTGGTCACCAGGAGAAGGTTGGGGGTGGTCTTGACCCATTGACCCCACCCAGATCTGTGGGGCAGGAGAGGACAATGGGGCAGGAGAGGTCAAGGGGTGGTCACCTGGAGGAGGTTGGGGTCAGCCTTGACCCATTGACCACTCCCTGGACCTATGGGGCAGGATGGGGTTGAGGTGGTCACTGGGGACAGGTTGGGGTCAACTTGGACCCCTTGAACCAAGGTGGTCACTCTGGACAGGTTGTGGTCAACCTTGACCCACTGACCCCTCCAGCCCTATGGGTCAAAGTGACCCTTGGAGATCCCTGTGGTCAACCTTGACCCTTGGAGACCCATCCAGACCTAGGGGTCACCACATGGCCAAAGTGACCCCTATGGTCAACCTTGACCAACTGACCCTCCAGCCCTATAGGTCAAAGTGACCCTTGGAGATCCCTGTGGTCAACCTTGACCAACTGACCCCACGGATCACCAGAACCTCCCAGTGGCCACATTGTCCACTCCTTGACCACCGAGCCCCTGTGGCCGGAGTGGTTGACCCCTGGGTGACCTCGCTGACCCCCGGGTGACCCCGGTGACCCCCGGGCAGGTCGGTGGCCGAGGCGCTGAAGATGGGGACGCCGGTGGAGCCCGAGTACTTCGAGGAGGTGACGCTGTACTTCAGCGACATCGTGGGCTTCACCACCATCTCGGCCATGAGCGAGCCCATCGAGGTGGTGGACCTGCTCAACGACCTCTACACCCTCTTCGACGCCATCATCGGCTCCCACGACGTCTACAAGGTGACCACGGCCGGACATGGGGGTCATGGGGTCATGGGGGGACACCTCAGGGTGGTCACTCGGTCATGGGTGGTCACCTCAGAAAGGGGTGGCTACAAGGTGACCAAGGCAATGGTGGTCATGGTCAGCCCAGTCATGGGGTCATGGGTGGTCACCTGAGGGTGGTGGTTGGGGTCAGTGGTGGCTACAAGGTGACCATGGTCAAGGTGGTCCCATGGCCATGGTCAAGGGGTCAGGGTGGCCCCACGGACCTGCCCAAGGTGACCTCATGGCGATGGTCAAGGTGGCCCCATGGACCTCTAGAGGTGACCCCGTGGCCATGGTCAAGGTGACCTCATGGCCCTGGTCAAGGTGACCTCATGGCCATGGTCAAGGGGTCAAGGTGGCCCCATGGCCATGGTCAAAGTGACCTCATGGCCATGGTCAAAGTGACCCCATGGCCATGCTCAAGGTGGCCCCGTTGCCGCTCAAGGTGACCCCATGGCCATGGTCAAGGTGACCCCATGGCCATGGTCAAAGTGACATCACGGCCTTGGTCAAAGTGACCTCATGGAGCTGCTCAAGGTGGCCCCATGGACCTGCTCAAGGTGGCCCCATGCTGCTCCAATCCCTGACCTTCCCATTGGCCACCACCAACGACCACACCCACCTCACAAAGACCCCGATGCCCACCTCAGGTGGTGGTCGAGCGACCACCTCAGGAGCTCTCAGGCGTGGCGGGCGTGTCCCGGTGGGCGTGTCCGCCCCTGACCCCGCCCCCTGGCTCCCTCCCGGCCAGGTGGAGACCATCGGCGACGCCTACATGGTGGCCTCGGGGCTGCCCAAGCGCAACGGGAACCGGCACGCCGGCGAGATCGCCAACATGTCCCTGGACATCCTCAGCTCCGTCGGCACCTTCAAGATGCGCCACATGCCCGAGGTGCCCGTGCGCATCCGCATCGGGCTGCACTCGGGTACGGCCCCCCCCCCTGCGCCCCATTGGCTGTCCCGGACACGCCCCGGACACGCCCCCCTGCGTGTGTTGGTCAAAGGTTGGGTGGTGGCGCCTTGGCCAAAGGTCAATGGGTGGAGTTGGGTGGGGGCTGAAGATGGTGGCCACGCCCTTTGCCACGCCCAGTTTGTGCCCACAGAGTGGCCACACCCCTTGCTGGCCACGCCCATATTGGCTAACACTCCATGGCCACGCCCCCCTGCGTGTGTTGGTCAAAGGTTGGGTGGTGGCGCCTTGGCCAACGGCCAATGGGTCACGGTGGGTGTGGCCACGCTTTTGGCCACGCCCATTGGTCACGCCCTTACAGGCCACGCCCATCTTGGGCCCACCCAGTGGCCACACCCCTTATTAGCCACACCTACTTTGTGCCCACTCAATGGCCACACCCCTTCTTGGCCACACCCAACTTGGCCAACGCTCAACGCGGTCCTGACCCATTGGATCCATTTGGGCCACTCCCCTTCTAGGACACGCCCCAAAGACCACACCCCCGAGACCACACCCTCATTGGCCACACCCATCTATGACCACACCCTCATTGGCCACACCCCATTGGCCACACCCAACTCCTTGACCAACCCTCAACGCTCATCACCTGTTGACCCAACCCCTTCCATGGCCCCACCCCTTTGTGACCACGCCCGTTTGTGACCACGCCCTCTCTGTGGCCCCGCCCCCAGGGCCGTGCGTGGCGGGTGTGGTGGGGCTGACGATGCCCCGGTACTGCCTGTTCGGGGACACCGTCAACACCGCATCACGCATGGAGTCCACCGGGCTGCGTGAGTGACACCAGCGGGGACAGGGGACACTGAGGGGGACACGGGGACAGGGACAGGAGACACTGATGGGGACACAGGGATGGGGACATGGACAGGGGGACAGGGACAGGGATGGGGACACGGACAAGGACAGGAGACACTGATGGGGACACAGGGATGGGGACATGGACAGGGGGACAGGGACAGGGATGGGGACACGGACAGGGACAGGGGACACTGATGGGGACACAGGGATGGGGACATGGACAGGGGGACAGGGACAGGGATGGGGACACGGACAAGGACAGGAGACAGGGCACAGGGATGGGGACACAGGGATGGGGACACAGGGATGGGGACACAGGGACAGGGGACAGGGGACAGGGGACAGCGATGGGGACACGGACAGGGACAGGGGACAGGGGACACTGATGGGGACAGGGGACACGGATGGGGACACAGGGATGGGGACACAGGGATGGGGACACGGGGACCATGACACGGGACAGGGGACAGGGACATGGGACAGGGCACAGGGACACAGGGATGGGGACACAGGGACAGGGGACAGGGGACAGGGGACAGCGATGGGGACATGGACAGGGACAGGGGGACATGGCTGGGGACACAGGGATGGGGACACGGGGACAGGGACATGGGACAGGGCACAGGGACACAGGGATGGGGACACAGGGATGGTGTCACCATCAACACCGCCGCGTCACGCGTGGAGTCCACCGGGCTGCGTGAGTGACACCAGCGGGGACAGGGGACAGGGATGGGGACAGGGGACAGGGATGGGGACACAGGGATGGGGACACTGAGAGGGGACAGGGACAGGGGACACTGATTGAGACATGGGGAGATGGACAGGGACATGGGACAGGGGACAGGGACAGGGGACATGGACAGGGACAGGGGACACTGATGGGGACACGGGACAGGGACAGGGGACACTGATGGGGACATGGGGACATGGACAGGGACATGGGACAGGGGACACAGGGATGGGGACACAGGGATGGGGACACAGGGACAGGGATGGGGACACAGGGATGGGGACACCGTCAACACCGCGTCACGCGTGGAGTCCACCGGGCTGCGTGAGTGACACCAGCGGGGACAGGGGACACTGAGGGGGACACGGGGACAGGGACATGGGACAGGGCACAGTGACACAGGGATGGGGACACAGGGATGGGGACACGGACAGGGGACAGGGACAGGGGACAGGGACAGGGGACAGGGGACACAGGGACAGAGATGGGGACACAGGAAGGGGACACAGGGACAGGGACAGAGATGGGGGACAGGGGACAGACAGGGGACAGGGACAGGGGACACCGGCAGGGGACACCAGGAGGGGACATGGGGACATGGCTGGGGACACCGGGAGGGGACAGAGATGGGGGACAGGGGACACGGGAGGGGACACTGAGGGGGACATGGCCAGGGACATGGGGACAGGGACAAGGGACACGGCTGTTGGGGGTTTGGGGTTTTTTGGGGCTTTTTGGGGATTTTTGGGTTATTTTGGGGATTTTTGGGGTTATTTTGGGGATTTTTGGGTTTTTTTTTTTTTGTTTTTTGGTTTTTTGGGTTTTTTTTTTTGTTGTTTTTTTTATTTTTTGGGGTTATTTTAGGGTTCCTAAACCCCTTTTCCCCCCCAGCCCATCGCATCCACGTGAACCAGTGCACTGGGGTCAGGGCTGTGGGGTCGGGGTCAGTTCTGGGATTTTTGGGGTTTTTTGGGATCCATGGGGGTTTTTGGGATCTATGGGATTTTTTGGGGTTTTTTTTGGGGTTTTGTGGGGGGGATTTTTGGTTTTTTGGGGTGATTTTGGGGGGTTTTAGGGTTTTTTTGGGGGGAGGGTTGGGTTTTTTGGGTTTTTTTTTTGGGGTTTTTTGGGGTTTTTGGGGCGATTTTTGGGGGTTTTAGGGTTTTTTTGGGGGGAGAGTTGGGGGTTTTTTTGGGTGTTTTTTGGGGGGATTTTTGGAGGTTTTAGGGTTTTTAAAATCTTTTCGGGATTTTTTTGGGGTTTTTTTTTTGTTTAATGTTTTTTTGGGGTTATTTTTGGGTTATTTTAGGGTTCCTAAACCCCCTTTTCCCCCCCAGCCCATCGCATCCACGTGAACCTGCGCAGCGGGGTCAGGCTGTGGGGGGGGGTCAGTTCTGGGATTTTTGGGGGTGTTTTTTTGGGGTTTTTTGGGGGTTTTTGGTTATTTTTGGGTTATTTTAGGGTTCCTAAACCCCCTTTTCCCCCCCAGCCTATCGCATCCACGTGAACCAGCGCACGGTCGCCATCCTGCTCTCGCTGCAGGAGGGGTTCAAGGTCGACATCCGCGGCAAGACCGAGCTCAAGGTGAGCCCAAACCGCCCCAAAACAGCCCAAAAAAACCCCAATACGCCCCAAAACTGCCCAAAAACCCCCAATACAGCCCAAAACTGCCCAAAAACCCCAAAACAGCCCCAAAAAAAACCCAAATACAGCCCAAAACTGCCTGGAAAACCCCAAATACGGCCCAAAACTGCCTGAAAAAACCCCAAAACCAGCCCAAAACTGCCCGAGAAACCCCAAAACAGCCCCAAACCACCTAAAAACCCCAAACAGAGCCCAAAACACCCCAAAAATGCCTGGAAAACCCCAAAACAGCCCAAAAAAAACCCAAATACAGCACAAAACTGACCCTATAAGTGACTGACCCCATGCCTGACCCCACACCTGACCCTATAACCCACACCTGGCCCTATAACCCACACCTGACCCCACACCTGACCCTGTAACCCCACACCTGGCCCTATAACCCCACACCTGACCCTATAACCCCATACCTGGCCCTATAACCCCACACCTGGCCCTATAACCCCACACCTGACCCTGTAACCCCACACACCTGACCCTGTAACCCCACACCTGACCCTATAACCCACACCTGACCCTATAACCCACACCTGACCCTGTAACCCACACCTGACCCTGTAACCCCACACCTGACCCTATAACCCCGCACCTGACCCTATAACCCACACCTGACCCTGTAACCCCACACCTGGCCCTATAACCCCACACCTGACCCTATAACCCCATACCTGGCCCTATAACCCCACACCTGGCCCTATAACCCATACCTGACCCTATAACCCCACACCTGAGCCTATAATCTATAGGGTAAGGGAGTGGAGGACACCCATTGGCTGTGCCCCATAACTGACCCCATAACTGACCCTATACCTGACCCTATAATTGACCCTTATAACTGACCCCATAACTGACCCTATAGCTCTCTAACTGACCCTATAAATCTATAGGGCAAGGGAGCGGAGGACACCTATTGGCTGTGCCCATAACTGACCCCATAACTGACTGATCCTATAACTGACCCTATAACTGACCCTATACCTGACCCCATTGTTTATAGGGTAAGGGAGTGGAGGACACCCATTCGCTGTGCCCCATAGCTGACCCTGACCCTTTAACTGATTGATCCTTTAACTGATCCCATAACTGACCCTATAACCCCATACCTGACCCTGACCCTATAACTGACCCTATAACCGACTGGCACCATATCTGACCCTATAACCCACCCCACTGTATATAGGGTAAGGGAGTGGAGAACACCTATTGGCTGTGCCCCATAGCTGACCCCATAACTGACTGATCCCATAACTGACTGATCCTATACCTGACCCTATAACCCCATACCTGACCCTATAACCCACCCCATTGTTTATAGGGTAAGGGAGTGGAGAACACCTATTGGCTGTGCCCCATAGCTGACCCCATAGCTGACTGACCCTATAAGTGACCCTATAACCCATACCTGACCCCATAACTGATTGATCCTTTAACTGATCCCATAACTGACCCATACCTGACCCTATAACCCCATACCTGACCCTGTAACTGACTGATCCTTTAACTGATCCCATAACTGACCCATACCTGACTCTATAACCCCATAACTGACCCTGACCCTATAACCCACCCCATTGTATATAGGGTAAGGGAGTGGAGGACACCTATTGGCTGTGCCCATAGCTGACCCTGACCCTATAACTGACCCTATTACCCCATACCTGACCCTATAACCCCATAGCTGACCCCATTGTTTATAGGGTAAGGGAGTGGGGGACACCTATTGGCTGTGCCCATAGCTGACCCTATAACTGACCCTGACTGATCCTATAACTGATCCTATAACCCCCATACCTGAAACTATAACCGACCCCATTGTTTATAGGGTAAGGGAGTGGAGGACACCCATTGGCTGTGCCCCATAACTGACTGATCCTATAACTGACCCTATAACCCCATAGCTGACCCTATACCTGACCCTATAACCCTATAACCCAGCCCATACCTGACCCTATAACCCTATAACCGACCCCATTGTTTATAGGGTAAGGGAGTAGAGAACACCTATTGGCTGTGCCCCATAACTGACCCTGACCCTATAACTGACCCTATAACCCTATAACCCACCCCATTGTTTATAGGGTAAGGGAGTGGAGGACACCTATTGGCTGTGCCCCATAACTGACCCTGACCCTATAACCGACCCTATAACTCTATAACCCACCCCGTTGTTTATAGGGTAAGGGAGTGGAGTACACCTATTGGCTGTGCCCCATAACTGACCCCGACCTATAACCGACCCTATAACTCTATAACCCACCCCATTGTTTATAGGGTAAGGGAGTGGAGGACACCTATTGGCTCGTGGGCCGCGAGGGATTCACCAAACCCATCCCCACCCCCCCCGACCTCCTGCCGGGGTGAGTTATGGGGTCGGTTATAGGGCCGGGGAGTTATGGGGTCGGTTATAGGGCCGGGGAGTTATGGGGTCGGTTACAGGGGTGGGGAGTTATGGGGTGTGGGGTTATGGGTTTGGGTTATGGGGTGTGGGGTTATGCGGTTATGGGGTTTGAGGTTATGGGGTTTGGGGTTATGGAGTTTTGGGCTGAGTGGGGTTTGGGGTTATGGGGTGACAGGGTTTGGGGTATGGGGTTATGGGGTTTGGGGTTATGGGGTGAGTGGGGCCATTATGGGGTCAGGTTTGGGGCTTGGGGGGAGTGATGCCAATTATAGGGAGGGGTTATGGGGTTATGGGGTGGGGTTATGGGGTTATGGGGTGAGTGGGTTTGGGGTTATGGGGTTATGGGGCTTGGGGTTATTGGGTTTGGGGTGAGTAGGGTTTGGGGTTATGGGGTTTGGGGTTATGGGGTTATGGGGTTTGGGGTTATGGGGTTTGGGGTGAGTGGGGTTTGGGGTTATGGGGTGGTTATGGGGTGAGTGGGGTTTGGGGTTATGGGGTGTGGGCTTATGCAGTTATGGGGTTTGGGTGAGTGGGGTTATGGGGCTTGGGGTTATGGGGTTTGGGCTTATGGGGCCGGGTTTGGGTTTGGGGTGAGTGAGGCCATTATAGGATCGAGTTTGGGGTGCAGGGTTATGGGGTGGGAAAGGGGTACGGGGTGTGGCTATGGGGCAACGCCAGGATTGGGAGGAAAATCCCCCAAAAAATCCCCAAAAAAACCCCCAAAAAATCCCCCCAAAAAATCCCCCCAAATCCCAAAAAACCCCGAATTCGCCCCAAACCCCTCAGGGCGAGCAACCCACGGGATCAGCCTGGACGAGATCCCGGCCGAGCGGCGCCGGAAGCTGGAGAAGGCGCGGCCGGGCCAGGTGCTGAAATAGCCCCGCCCACCAGGTGAGCAGGCCACGCCCACCGCTACTGACCCCGCCCCCATTGAGCCCCGCCCACAAGGTGAGGAGGGGTAGAAGCCCCCGCCCCAATTGGTCACACCCAATCAGTCAGAAAGGACATAACCCCCACCCACAATAAGCCCCGCCACACCAGGTGAGAAGGCCACGCCCACCGGGACAAACCCCCGCCCCCATGTCGTGAGTAGGGACATAAGCCCCGCCCACAATGGGCCAAGCCCATAGAGTTAGAAAGGAAATAAGCCCCGCCCCATTAGGCCACACCCACCATGTAAGCAGGACACACCCACCAAGTGAGCCCCGCCCCCCGATAAGAGACACACACCACGCCCTCCCCTGGCCACACCCACCCCTTCCTGTCACCCATCCCCGCCCCAGCTCATTTGCATCTCATTATCCCCACAGCTGCAGGCGGCCTCGCCCCGCCCCCGAGGGGCGGAGCCAATGCTGCTTGGCCGCCGAGGGATCCCACCCGGGTGACGTCACAGGAGGCGGAGCCTGGGCAGCACAAGGGGATTTGGGGCGGAGCTTGGACCAAAGGGGCGGAGCTTGGACCGAAGGAATTGGACTTGGCTCAGGGGGGCGGGGCTCGACCCTAAAATGGGCGTGGTTTGGATTTTGGGTGGGGCTTTGCTGAAAAGGGGTGTGGTTTACCCGGAAAGGGGCGCAGTTTGTATTTATGGGCGTGGCTTGGCCCTAAAATGGGCGTGGCTTGATCCGGGGCAGGGCCCCAACAGCCAATAGAATCCCGACTCTCACAAATGGGCGGAGCCCTCAGGGACGTTTGTCCAATCAGAGCCCAGGGCGGCCATCTTGGGCCAATGGTGGCACAGCTCTGCCCTCAAGGGGCGGGGTCGCGGTTCCGCTTGTTTCTTCCGGAATTTTTCCCGATTTTCCCGGATTTTCCTCTATTCCTCAGGCCCCCGCCCCTTCCCAGGCCCTGCCCCCTCTCCTGTAGCTCCTCCCACACCCTCCAAATAAAGTCGATCCCAAAGATTTTGGTAGGAAAAAGTCGGATTTTGGTTCAAACCGGGCCCGGCCGCCATCTTGGGGAGTGGGAGGGGCCATGGCGGCCATTTTGTGCGCATAGTCATGGCCGCCATCTTGGGAGTGGGGCTATGGCAGCCATTTTGTGGGTGTGGCCATGTTGGGGTGGAGTCATGGTGGCCATTTTGTGCATCCGGCCATGGCAGCCATCTTAGGGGTGTGGTCACGGCAGCCATTTTGTGGATCAGACCATGGCAGCCATTTTGGGGCTGTGGTCACGGCAGCCATTTTGTTGCTGTAGTCATGGCAGCCATTTTGGGGGTTGAACTATGGTGGCCATCTTGGGGTGAGCCCATGGTGGCCATCTTGAGGGTGTGGCCACGGCAGCCATGTTGGGGGTGTGGCCATGTTGGGGGTGGAGTCATGGCAGCCATTTTGTGGTTGTGGCCATGGCAGGCAGCCATCTTGGGGTCGAGCTAAGGCACCCATCTTGTGGGTGGGGCCATGACAGCCATTTTGTGGGTGTGGTCATAGCAGCCATTTTGGGGGTGTGGCCATGTTGGGGGTGGAGTCATGGCAGCCATCTTGGGTGGGACCACAGTGGGCATTTTTTGGGTGAGGCGAAGGCAGCCATTTTGTGGGTGTGGCCATAGCAGCCATGTTGGGGGTGTGGCCATGTTGGGGGTGGAGCCGTGGCAGCCATTTTAGGGGCGGGACCAAACAAGATACGCTCATGGCGGCCATTTTGGGGCGGCCATTTTGGGGCGGCATCACAGCAGCCATGTTGTGGGCAGGGTCATAGCAGCCATTTTGGGGGTGGAGCCACGGCAGCCATTTTAGGGGCGAGACCAAAGAAGACACGCTCACGGCGGCCATTTTGTGGTAGCATCATGGCAGCCATCTTGTGGGCGTGGCCACATCAGCCATATTGGGGGCGGGGTCACACCGTCCACTTCAGGCACCTGCGGGGGAGGGAAGGGAAAGGTCAGGGGTCAGCAGGGTGAGAGCCCGCCCCCTCCAAGAACTGGGGGTCCCAACTTCAGGTAACATTCCCAGAGAATTTCCCATTCTTTTGCCATTTTCCCATTTTCCCCAATTTTTTCCCCATTTTCCTGACTTTTTTTCTCTTTTTTTTACAGTTCTTCCCATTTTTTCCCCATTTACAGCAAATTTTTTTCTTTTATCCCATTTTCTTCCCATTTTCCTGGAATTTTTCCTATTTTCCCAGTTTTTTCCCTGTTTGTCCCATTTTCCTCAGATTTTTCCTATTTTTCCTGTTTTCCCCCCACTTTTTCACCATTTTCCCCCTTTTTTCACTTGTTTTTCATGGTTTTTTTCCTAATTTTTGTTGGTTTCCTCATTTTCCATTTTCCTCATTTTTTTCTGGGTTTCTTCCCATTTTTTCCCATTTTCCTCCATTTTTGGCTGCTTTTCCCAATTTTTTCACCAGTTTTCCCT
Organism: Molothrus ater; assembly: GCF_012460135.2. Lineage (NCBI taxonomy): Eukaryota > Metazoa > Chordata > Aves > Passeriformes > Icteridae > Molothrus > Molothrus ater. Next base: position 4,961 of record NW_023416689.1, on the reverse strand, counting down.
TTTTGTCTCCCTTTTTCCAATTTGCCCCAGTTATTTCCCGTTTTCCTGGGGTTTTTCCCATTTTTGCTGGTTTTCCCATTTTCCCCCGGTTTCCCCCATTTTTCCTGGGATTTTTTCCCATTTATTTTCCCATTTCCTCCAATTTTTCACAGTTTTTCCCATTTTTGGCTGTTTTTCCCAGTTTTTCTCCCCTTTTGTTGGTTTTTCCCCCATTTTCCCATTTTTCCCCCATTTTTCCTCGGTTTTTTCTCCATTTTTTTCTGTTTTATTTCAATTTTTTGGCCGTTTTTTTCCTATTTTTTCACCGTTTTTTCCATTTTTCACCATTTTTTCCCATTTTCACGATGGATCCTTACCTGGTGTCCTGGTGGGTGTCCAGGCAGCGTGTGCAGCCCCACAGGTGACACAGGTGTGTCCCCAAACCCATTTTTGGGCCGTTTTTCCCCATTTTTGGGCCGCTTTTCCCCCATTTTTTCGCCGTTTTTTCCCAATTTTTTCACCGTTTTTCCCCGTTTTTTTCCCCGTTTTTTTGCCCCCCAGTACCTGGTGTCCTGGTGGTGCCCAGGCAGCGCGTGCAGCAGTACCTGGCCCCGCAGGTGACGCAGGTGTAGCCCGAGGGGAAGCCGCAGACGGCGCAGAAGTGGCGCTGGGGCAGCCGGGACGGGGCGGCCCCGGCCGAGACGTAATTGGGGCCCTCGGCTGCACTCAGGTTCTGAAGGGGTTAAAATGTAAAACTCAGGCCCAAAATCCAGCTGAAAATGCAAAAATTCAGCCCCAAAATCCAGAATTCTGACTCAAAATAAGCCCCAAATCCAGCAAAAAACGCAAAATTCAGCCCCAAATCCAGCTTAAAATCAAAAATTCAGCCCCAAAATCAAGTCCAAAAATCCAGAATTTAGATCCAAAATCAGCTCAAAATCGAGAATTCAGACCCAAAATCAGCCCCAAATCCAGGTTAAAAATGCAAAATTTGGCCCCAAAATCAAAAATTCAGCCCCAAAAATGCAAAATTCATCCCAAAATCCAGAATTCAGCTCTAAAATTCAGCCCCAAAATCAAGTCCAAAAATCCAGAATTCAGACCCAAAATCAGCCCCAAATCCAGGTTAAAAATGCAAAATTGGTCCCAAAATCAAAAATTCAGCCCCAAAATCCAGAATTCAGCTCTAAAATTCAGCCCCAAAATCCAACCCTGAACCCCGCCCCCAAATTTACACAAATTCTCCCCAAATTCCCTCAAATCACCCCCAAATCCCCAAAAAATATAAGAAAAAATCTCCCAAAGTCACCCCAAAATCTCCTTTATACCATCTAAAATCCCCTCTGACTGCCCCAAAATCCTCAAAAATCCCCCCAAAAATATCCCAAAATCCCCCAAATCCCCAAAATATAAAAAAGAATCCCCCAAAATTCCCCCAAAATTTCCCCATCCCCACCTGTTCCTCCAGCAGGGCCTGGAAGTTTTGCGGAAGCGCAGCTTGAAATGATCCCCCCCGAGTTTTCTTCTTCTTCTTCCCTGGGGAAACCCAAAATTCAGCCCAAAATCCAACCCCAAAATTCAGAAATCAGCCCCGAAATTTCAGCCCCAAATTCAGCTGAAAATCCATCCCAAATCCAGCCACAAAATCCAAAATTCAGCCCCAAATTCGGCTGAAAATGCAAAATTCAGCCCCAAAATCCGGACTTCAGCCTCAAATCCAACCCCAATGCAGAATTCAGCCCCAAACCAGCCCTGATTTTAGCAAAAATTGCAAAATCCAGCCCAAATCCCACCCCAAAATCCAAGCTCGAAATCCCATCCCGAATCCAGAATGCAGCTGCAAAATCAGCCCCAAAATTCAGCAAAAAATGCAAAATCCAGCCCTAAAATCTGGAATTCAGCTCCAAATCCAGCCCCAAAATTCAGAATTCAGCTCCAAAATTCAGAATTAAGCCCCAAAATTCAGAATTCAGCTCCAAAATCAGCCCCAAATTCCCCTGAAAATCTGATCCCAAATCTAAAATCCACCCCAACCCCAATCCAGCCCCAAATCCAGAATTCAGACCCAAATTCAGCTGAGAAGGCTGAAAATTCACTCCCAAAATCCAATTCAAATGCAAAAATCCAGCCCCAAATGCAGAATTCAGTCCCAAAATCTGCCCCAAATCCAGCCCCAATCCCCATTCCCGCGGTTCCCCCAGTCCTGGTTCCGGTCCTCGGTGGTGTCGCTGAAGTTGGGGAGCCCCAAAATCCCAAAAACCCCCCAAAATCCCCATTGAACCCTCCCAAAATCCCCATTGAACCCCCAAAATCCCAATTAAACCCCAAATCCCCCAGTCCCGGCCCAGTTTTGGTTCTGGGTCCCGGTCCTGGTCTCAGCGGTGTTGCTGAAGTTTGGGAGCCCCAAAACCCCCCAAAATCCCCTTTAACCCCCCCTAAATCCCCTTTAAATCCCCCAAAATCCCCTTTAAACCCCTCCAAATGCCCCAATCCCGGCCCAGTTTGGTTCCGGTTTTGGTTCTGGATTCTGGAACCAATCTCGGTGGTGTCGCTGAAGTTGGGGAGCCCTAAAACCCCCCTAAACCCTTTTAAACACCACAAACCCCCCAAAAACCCCCAAAAACCCCCTTAAACCCCCCAAATCCCCCAATCCCGGCCCGGTTCGGTTCCGGTTTTGGTTCCGGGTTCCGGTACCGATCTCGGCGGTGTCGCTGAAGTTCGGCAGCCATTTCCCAGACCGAGACCCCCCAGAAGCTCCCAAATCCCATTTAAAACCCCCCAAAATCCCCCTTAAACCCCCCAAATCCCCCAGTCCCAGCTTTCGGTTCCCCCGGTTCCGGTACCGTCTCGGGCGGTGTCGCTGAAATTCGGGAGCCATTTCCAGACTGAGACCCCCCAGAAGCCCCCAAATCCCATTTAAAACCCCCCAAATCCCCCTTAAACCCCCCAAATCCCCCAGTCCCGGCCCGGTTCGGTTCCCCCCGGTTCCGGTACCGGTCTCGGCGGTGTCGCTGAAGTTCGGGAGGCGTTTCCCGGGCCGGGGCAGCCCCGCCTGGGGGTCGTCCCCGAAGTTGTCGTTCTCCAGCGCCTCCAGCTGCCGGTGCAGCCGCCGCTGCCGGGCGGGAGCGTCCAGGACCCGCCGGGGACCCCCCTCGGGAACGCGGGCTGGGGGAAAACGGGGGGAAAACGGGTCAGGGGGGACCCCGAATTCGGGAACACCGAAAAAATCCGGAATTTCTGAAAAAAAATCCGGAATTTTCCACAAAAAAAACCCTCAAAAATCGGAACTTTTCTAGGGCTGAGTGAGGCCATCCAGGACCCGCCGGGGACCCCCTCAGGAACGCGGGTGGGGAAAACCGGGGGAAAATGGGTCAGGGGGACCCCGAATTCGGGGATTCTGAAAAAATCCCGAAAAAATCCGGAATTTTCCACAAAAAACCCTCAAAAATCGGGACTTTTCTAGGGCTGAGTGAGGCCATCCTGGACCCGCCGGGGACCCCCTCAGGAACGCGGGCTGGGGGAAAATGGGTCAGGGGGACCCCGAATTCGGGAACACCGAAAAAATCCGAATTTCTGAAAAAAAATTCGGAATTTTCACAAAAAAACCTCAAAAATCGAGATTTTTCTAGGGCTGAGCGAGGCCATCCTGGACCCGCCGGGACCCCCTCAGGAACGCGGGTTGGGGGAAAACCGGGGGGAAAATGGGTCAGGGGGGACCCCGAATTCGGGAACACCGAAAAAATCCGGAATTTCTGAAAAAAAATCCGGAATTTTCCAAAAAAACCCCCAAAATTTGGAGTGGATTGAGCCCGTCCAGGACCCGCCGGGGAGCCCCCCTCAGGAACGCGGGCTGGGGGAAAACAGGGGGAAAATGGGTCAGGGACCCCCCAAATTTGGAATTTCTGAAAAAATCCCAAAAAAATCCGGAATTTCTGAAAAAAATTCCGGAATTTTCCACAAAAAACCCTCAAAAATCGAGATTTTTCTAGGGGCTGAGCGAGGCCATCCTGGACCCGCCGGGGACCCCCTCAGGAACGCGGGCTGGGGGAAAATGGGTCAGGGGGACCCCAAATTGGGGGATTCTGAAAAAATCCCGAAAAAATCTGAAATTCCTGAAAAAAAATCCGGAATTTTCCACAAAAAAAACCTGAAAAATTGGGATTTTTCTAGGGCTGAGTGAGGCCATCCTGGACCCGCTGGGGACCCCTCAGGAACGCGGGCTGGGGAAAAACGGGGGGAAATGGGTCAGGGGGGATCCCAAATTGGGGGATTCTGAAAAAATCCCAAAAATTCCTGAAAAAAACCCTGGGAATTAACAAAAAAACCCCAAAAAATCCAAAATTTCTAAACAAAAAAGGGAATTTTCAGAGAAAAACCAAGAATTTCCCCCCTCCCAGAAAAGCAAAAATTCCCACATAAAACCTGGAATTCCCAAAAATTGGGAATTTAGCCCAAATACTCGGGCATTTATGTCGAAAAAAATCGGCAATTTAGCCACAAAAAACGGGAATTTACCCCCAGAAATACCAGGCAAAAAAACCCCAAAAATCCGAAATTTACCCTCAAGAAGATGGAATTTACCCCCCAAAAATGGGGAATTTCCATCAAAAATTCTTAAAAATGGAGAATTCTTCAAAACTGGGATTCCTGAACTGACCCCGAGACGCCCAAATTGGGGCACCAGGACCCCCGAACCGGTACCGAGACCCGCTGGGACCCCCTAAATCAGCACCGGACCCCCTAAATCAACCCAGGACCCCCGAACCGGCCTCGGGACCCCTCAAAATCAACAACCCGACCCGCTCAGAAACCCCCGAACCGAACCCGGGACCTCCCCAAACCAACCCTGGGACCCCAGAACCGAACCCGGGACCCCCCCAAATCAACACCGGGACCCCCAAAAGAGCTCCGGGACCCCCTCAGAACCCCCCGAACCAACGCCAGACCCTCAGAGCCCTCTGGGACCCCCGAACCGACACCGG
>NW_023416688.1:0-38422 GCF_012460135.2 Molothrus ater | reverse complement strand
AGAAAGCGCGGCTTCTTCGCACACAGAGCATTTGTGGCGAGCGCAGGGAGCTCCTGAGAGCGGTTTGTGCCGAAAGAAGCCCGGGACCGGCACTTAGCTTCGGAGAGCTGCGTATCTGCGTCTTCTGCGTGTCTTGCCGCTCTACACTCAGCAAAAAGCTTTTCCACCATATCTTGCAAGGAGAAACTCTGCCAGGAAAGAAAACATCCAAAATCTTGTTCTAAAGCTTGCACGGGGGTCTGCAAAGCGTTTGGCAAGAATGAAAGGTAGTTGTCCAAAACTCGTTCTTTTCCAATAGAATAACCATGGAAAAGGCAGGAGAGTGGTAAAGTACTGTTTTCTCTAAGTCTGAAGGCTGCCCACACTGTGCCTGTGTGCTGCAGCTTGCATCTTCGCCTTTGGGAAGCTGCCGCTCGCCGATTCTCCCGGAGGCGAAGAAGCGGCTTCTTCGCACACAGAGCATTGTGGCGAGCGCAGGGAGCTCCTGAGAGCGGTTTGTGCCGAAAGAAGCCCGGGACCGGCACTTAGCTTCGGAGAGCTGCGTATCTGCGTCTTCTGCGTGTCTTGCCGCTCTACACTCAGCAAAAAGCTTTTCCACCATATCTTGCAAGGAGAAACTCTGCCAGGAAAGAAAACATCCAAAATCTTGTTCTAAAGCTTGCACGGGGGTCTGCAAAGCGTTTGGCAAGAATGAAAGGTAGTTGTCCAAAACTCGTTCTTTTCCAATAGAATAACCATGGAAAAGGCAGGAGAGTGGTAAAGTACTGTTTTCTCTAAGTCTGAAGGCTGCCCACACTGTGCCTGTGTGCTGCAGCTTGCATCTTCGCCTTTGGGAAGCTGCCGCTCGCCGATTCTCCCGGAGGCGAAGAAGCGGCTTCTTCGCACACAGAGCATTGTGGCGAGCGCAGGGAGCTCCTGAGAGCGGTTTGTGCCGAAAGAAGCCCGGGACCGGCACTTAGCTTCGGAGAGCTGCGTATCTGCGTCTTCTGCGTGTCTTGCCGCTCTACACTCAGCAAAAAGCTTTTCCACCATATCTTGCAAGAGAGAAACTCTGCCAGGAAAGAAAACATCCAAAATCTTGTTCTAAAGCTTGCACGGGGGTCTGCAAAGCGTTTGGCAAGAATGAAAGGTAGTTGTCCAAAACTCGTTCTTTTCCAATAGAATAACCATGGAAAAAAGGCAGGAGAGTGGTAAAGTACTGTTTTCTCTAAGTCTGAAGGCTGCCCACACTGTGCCTGTGTGCTGCAGCTTGCATCTTCGCCTTTGGGAAGCTGCCGCTCGCCGATTCTCCGGAGGCGAAGAAGAAGCGGCTTCTTCGCACACAGAGCATTGTGGCGAGCGCAGGGAGCTCCTGAGAGCGGTTTGTGCCGAAAGAAGCCCGGGACCGGCACTTAGCTTCGGAGAGCTGCGTATCTGCGTCTTCTGCGTGTCTTGCCGCTCTACACTCAGCAAAAAGCTTTTCCACCATATCTTGCAAGGAGAAACTCTGCCAGGAAAGAAAACATCCAAAATCTTGTTCTAAAGCTTGCACGGGGGTCTGCAAAAGCGTTTGGCAAGAATGAAAGGTAGTTGTCCAAAACTCGTTCTTTTCCAATAGAATAACCATGGAAAAGGCAGGAGAGTGGTAAAGTACTGTTTTCTCTAAGTCTGAAGGCTGCCCACACTGTGCCTGTGTGCTGCAGCTTGCATCTTCGCCTTTGGGAAGCTGCCGCTCGCCGATTCTCCCGGAGGCGAAGAAGCGGCTTCTTCGCACACAGAGCATTGTGGCGAGCGCAGGGAGCTCCTGAGAGCGGTTTGTGCCGAAAGAAGCCCGGGACCGGCACTTAGCTTCGGAGAGCTGCGTATCTGCGTCTTCTGCGTGTCTTGCCGCTCTACACTCAGCAAAAAGCTTTTCCACCATATCTTGCAAGGAGAAACTCTGCCAGGAAAGAAAACATCCAAAATCTTGTTCTAAAGCTTGCACGGGGGTCTGCAAAGCGTTTGGCAAGAATGAAAGGTAGTTGTCCAAAACTCGTTCTTTTCCAATAGAATAACCATGGAAAAGGCAGGAGAGTGGTAAAGTACTGTTTTCTCTAAGTCTGAAGGCTGCCCACACTGTGCCTGTGTGCTGCAGCTTGCATCTTCGCCTTTGGGAAGCTGCCGCTCGCCGATTCTCCCGGAGGCGAAGAAGCGGCTTCTTCGCACACAGAGCATTGTGGCGAGCGCAGGGAGCTCCTGAGAGCGGTTTGTGCCGAAAGAAGCCCGGGACCGGCACTTAGCTTCGGAGAGCTGCGTATCTGCGTCTTCTGCGTGTCTTGCCGCTCTACACTCAGCAAAAAGCTTTTCCACCATATCTTGCAAGGAGAAACTCTGCCAGGAAAGAAAACATCCAAAATCTTGTTCTAAAGCTTGCACGGGGGTCTGCAAAGCGTTTGGCAAGAATGAAAGGTAGTTGTCCAAAACTCGTTCTTTTCCAATAGAATAACCATGGAAAAGGCAGGAGAGTGGTAAAGTACTGTTTTCTCTAAGTCTGAAGGCTGCCCACACTGTGCCTGTGTGCTGCAGCTTGCATCTTCGCCTTTGGGAAGCTGCCGCTCGCCGATTCTCCCGGAGGCGAAGAAGCGGCTTCTTCGCACACAGAGCATTGTGGCGAGCGCAGGGAGCTCCTGAGAGCGGTTTGTGCCGAAAGAAGCCCGGGACCGGCACTTAGCTTCGGAGAGCTGCGTATCTGCGTCTTCTGCGTGTCTTGCCGCTCTACACTCAGCAAAAAGCTTTTCCACCATATCTTGCAAGGAGAAACTCTGCCAGGAAAGAAAACATCCAAAATCTTGTTCTAAAGCTTGCACGGGGGTCTGCAAAGCGTTTGGCAAGAATGAAAGGTAGTTGTCCAAAACTCGTTCTTTTCCAATAGAATAACCATGGAAAAGGCAGGAGAGTGGTAAAGTACTGTTTTCTCTAAGTCTGAAGGCTGCCCACACTGTGCCTGTGTGCTGCAGCTTGCATCTTCGCCTTTGGGAAGCTGCCGCTCGCCGATTCTCCCGGAGGCGAAGAAGCGGCTTCTTCGCACACAGAGCATTGTGGCGAGCGCAGGGAGCTCCTGAGAGCGGTTTGTGCCGAAAGAAGCCCGGGACCGGCACTTAGCTTCGGAGAGCTGCGTATCTGCGTCTTCTGCGTGTCTTGCCGCTCTACACTCAGCAAAAAGCTTTTCCACCATATCTTGCAAGGAGAAACTCTGCCAGGAAAGAAAACATCCAAAATCTTGTTCTAAAGCTTGCACGGGGGTCTGCAAAGCGTTTGGCAAGAATGAAAGGTAGTTGTCCAAAACTCGTTCTTTTCCAATAGAATAACCATGGAAAAGGCAGGAGAGTGGTAAAGTACTGTTTTCTCTAAGTCTGAAGGCTGCCCACACTGTGCCTGTGTGCTGCAGCTTGCATCTTCGCCTTTGGGAAGCTGCCGCTCGCCGATTCTCCCGGAGGCGAAGAAGCGGCTTCTTCGCACACAGAGCATTGTGGCGAGCGCAGGGAGCTCCTGAGAGCGGTTTGTGCCGAAAGAAGCCCGGGACCGGCACTTAGCTTCGGAGAGCTGCGTATCTGCGTCTTCTGCGTGTCTTGCCGCTCTACACTCAGCAAAAAGCTTTTCCACCATATCTTGCAAGGAGAAACTCTGCCAGGAAAGAAAACATCCAAAATCTTGTTCTAAAGCTTGCACGGGGGTCTGCAAAGCGTTTGGCAAGAATGAAAGGTAGTTGTCCAAAACTCGTTCTTTTCCAATAGAATAACCATGGAAAAGGCAGGAGAGTGGTAAAGTACTGTTTTCTCTAAGTCTGAAGGCTGCCCACACTGTGCCTGTGTGCTGCAGCTTGCATCTTCGCCTTTGGGAAGCTGCCGCTCGCCGATTCTCCCGGAGGCGAAGAAGCGGCTTCTTCGCACACAGAGCATTGTGGCGAGCGCAGGGAGCTCCTGAGAGCGGTTTGTGCCGAAAGAAGCCCGGGACCGGCACTTAGCTTCGGAGAGCTGCGTATCTGCGTCTTCTGCGTGTCTTGCCGCTCTACACTCAGCAAAAAGCTTTTCCACCATATCTTGCAAGGAGAAACTCTGCCAGGAAAGAAAACATCCAAAATCTTGTTCTAAAGCTTGCACGGGGGTCTGCAAAGCGTTTGGCAAGAATGAAAGGTAGTTGTCCAAAACTCGTTCTTTTCCAATAGAATAACCATGGAAAAGGCAGGAGAGTGGTAAAGTACTGTTTTCTCTAAGTCTGAAGGCTGCCCACACTGTGCCTGTGTGCTGCAGCTTGCATCTTCGCCTTTGGGAAGCTGCCGCTCGCCGATTCTCCCGGAGGCGAAGAAGCGGCTTCTTCGCACACAGAGCATTGTGGCGAGCGCAGGGAGCTCCTGAGAGCGGTTTGTGCCGAAAGAAGCCCGGGACCGGCACTTAGCTTCGGAGAGCTGCGTATCTGCGTCTTCTGCGTGTCTTGCCGCTCTACACTCAGCAAAAAGCTTTTCCACCATATCTTGCAAGGAGAAACTCTGCCAGGAAAGAAAACATCCAAAATCTTGTTCTAAAGCTTGCACGGGGGTCTGCAAAGCGTTTGGCAAGAATGAAAGGTAGTTGTCCAAAACTCGTTCTTTTCCAATAGAATAACCATGGAAAAGGCAGGAGAGTGGTAAAGTACTGTTTTCTCTAAGTCTGAAGGCTGCCCACACTGTGCCTGTGTGCTGCAGCTTGCATCTTCGCCTTTGGGAAGCTGCCGCTCGCCGATTCTCCCGGAGGCGAAGAAGCGGCTTCTTCGCACACAGAGCATTGTGGCGAGCGCAGGGAGCTCCTGAGAGCGGTTTGTGCCGAAAGAAGCCCGGGACCGGCACTTAGCTTCGGAGAGCTGCGTATCTGCGTCTTCTGCGTGTCTTGCCGCTCTACACTCAGCAAAAAGCTTTTCCACCATATCTTGCAAGGAGAAACTCTGCCAGGAAAGAAAACATCCAAAATCTTGTTCTAAAGCTTGCACGGGGGTCTGCAAAGCGTTTGGCAAGAATGAAAGGTAGTTGTCCAAAACTCGTTCTTTTCCAATAGAATAACCATGGAAAAGGCAGGAGAGTGGTAAAGTACTGTTTTCTCTAAGTCTGAAGGCTGCCCACACTGTGCCTGTGTGCTGCAGCTTGCATCTTCGCCTTTGGGAAGCTGCCGCTCGCCGATTCTCCCGGAGGCGAAGAAGCGGCTTCTTCGCACACAGAGCATTGTGGCGAGCGCAGGGAGCTCCTGAGAGCGGTTTGTGCCGAAAGAAGCCCGGGACCGGCACTTAGCTTCGGAGAGCTGCGTATCTGCGTCTTCTGCGTGTCTTGCCGCTCTACACTCAGCAAAAAGCTTTTCCACCATATCTTGCAAGGAGAAACTCTGCCAGGAAAGAAAACATCCAAAATCTTGTTCTAAAGCTTGCACGGGGGTCTGCAAAGCGTTTGGCAAGAATGAAAGGTAGTTGTCCAAAACTCGTTCTTTTCCAATAGAATAACCATGGAAAAGGCAGGAGAGTGGTAAAGTACTGTTTTCTCTAAGTCTGAAGGCTGCCCACACTGTGCCTGTGTGCTGCAGCTTGCATCTTCGCCTTTGGGAAGCTGCCGCTCGCCGATTCTCCCGGAGGCGAAGAAGCGGCTTCTTCGCACACAGAGCATTGTGGCGAGCGCAGGGAGCTCCTGAGAGCGGTTTGTGCCGAAAGAAGCCCGGGACCGGCACTTAGCTTCGGAGAGCTGCGTATCTGCGTCTTCTGCGTGTCTTGCCGCTCTACACTCAGCAAAAAGCTTTTCCACCATATCTTGCAAGGAGAAACTCTGCCAGGAAAGAAAACATCCAAAATCTTGTTCTAAAGCTTGCACGGGGGTCTGCAAAGCGTTTGGCAAGAATGAAAGGTAGTTGTCCAAAACTCGTTCTTTTCCAATAGAATAACCATGGAAAAGGCAGGAGAGTGGTAAAGTACTGTTTTCTCTAAGTCTGAAGGCTGCCCACACTGTGCCTGTGTGCTGCAGCTTGCATCTTCGCCTTTGGGAAGCTGCCGCTCGCCGATTCTCCCGGAGGCGAAGAAGCGGCTTCTTCGCACACAGAGCATTGTGGCGAGCGCAGGGAGCTCCTGAGAGCGGTTTGTGCCGAAAGAAGCCCGGGACCGGCACTTAGCTTCGGAGAGCTGCGTATCTGCGTCTTCTGCGTGTCTTGCCGCTCTACACTCAGCAAAAAGCTTTTCCACCATATCTTGCAAGGAGAAACTCTGCCAGGAAAGAAAACATCCAAAATCTTGTTCTAAAGCTTGCACGGGGGTCTGCAAAGCGTTTGGCAAGAATGAAAGGTAGTTGTCCAAAACTCGTTCTTTTCCAATAGAATAACCATGGAAAAGGCAGGAGAGTGGTAAAGTACTGTTTTCTCTAAGTCTGAAGGCTGCCCACACTGTGCCTGTGTGCTGCAGCTTGCATCTTCGCCTTTGGGAAGCTGCCGCTCGCCGATTCTCCCGGAGGCGAAGAAGCGGCTTCTTCGCACACAGAGCATTGTGGCGAGCGCAGGGAGCTCCTGAGAGCGGTTTGTGCCGAAAGAAGCCCGGGACCGGCACTTAGCTTCGGAGAGCTGCGTATCTGCGTCTTCTGCGTGTCTTGCCGCTCTACACTCAGCAAAAAGCTTTTCCACCATATCTTGCAAGGAGAAACTCTGCCAGGAAAGAAAACATCCAAAATCTTGTTCTAAAGCTTGCACGGGGGTCTGCAAAGCGTTTGGCAAGAATGAAAGGTAGTTGTCCAAAACTCGTTCTTTTCCAATAGAATAACCATGGAAAAGGCAGGAGAGTGGTAAAGTACTGTTTTCTCTAAGTCTGAAGGCTGCCCACACTGTGCCTGTGTGCTGCAGCTTGCATCTTCGCCTTTGGGAAGCTGCCGCTCGCCGATTCTCCCGGAGGCGAAGAAGCGGCTTCTTCGCACACAGAGCATTGTGGCGAGCGCAGGGAGCTCCTGAGAGCGGTTTGTGCCGAAAGAAGCCCGGGACCGGCACTTAGCTTCGGAGAGCTGCGTATCTGCGTCTTCTGCGTGTCTTGCCGCTCTACACTCAGCAAAAAGCTTTTCCACCATATCTTGCAAGGAGAAACTCTGCCAGGAAAGAAAACATCCAAAATCTTGTTCTAAAGCTTGCACGGGGGTCTGCAAAGCGTTTGGCAAGAATGAAAGGTAGTTGTCCAAAACTCGTTCTTTTCCAATAGAATAACCATGGAAAAGGCAGGAGAGTGGTAAAGTACTGTTTTCTCTAAGTCTGAAGGCTGCCCACACTGTGCCTGTGTGCTGCAGCTTGCATCTTCGCCTTTGGGAAGCTGCCGCTCGCCGATTCTCCCGGAGGCGAAGAAGCGGCTTCTTCGCACACAGAGCATTGTGGCGAGCGCAGGGAGCTCCTGAGAGCGGTTTGTGCCGAAAGAAGCCCGGGACCGGCACTTAGCTTCGGAGAGCTGCGTATCTGCGTCTTCTGCGTGTCTTGCCGCTCTACACTCAGCAAAAAGCTTTTCCACCATATCTTGCAAGGAGAAACTCTGCCAGGAAAGAAAACATCCAAAATCTTGTTCTAAAGCTTGCACGGGGGTCTGCAAAGCGTTTGGCAAGAATGAAAGGTAGTTGTCCAAAACTCGTTCTTTTCCAATAGAATAACCATGGAAAAGGCAGGAGAGTGGTAAAGTACTGTTTTCTCTAAGTCTGAAGGCTGCCCACACTGTGCCTGTGTGCTGCAGCTTGCATCTTCGCCTTTGGGAAGCTGCCGCTCGCCGATTCTCCCGGAGGCGAAGAAGCGGCTTCTTCGCACACAGAGCATTGTGGCGAGCGCAGGGAGCTCCTGAGAGCGGTTTGTGCCGAAAGAAGCCCGGGACCGGCACTTAGCTTCGGAGAGCTGCGTATCTGCGTCTTCTGCGTGTCTTGCCGCTCTACACTCAGCAAAAAGCTTTTCCACCATATCTTGCAAGGAGAAACTCTGCCAGGAAAGAAAACATCCAAAATCTTGTTCTAAAGCTTGCACGGGGGTCTGCAAAGCGTTTGGCAAGAATGAAAGGTAGTTGTCCAAAACTCGTTCTTTTCCAATAGAATAACCATGGAAAAGGCAGGAGAGTGGTAAAGTACTGTTTTCTCTAAGTCTGAAGGCTGCCCACACTGTGCCTGTGTGCTGCAGCTTGCATCTTCGCCTTTGGGAAGCTGCCGCTCGCCGATTCTCCCGGAGGCGAAGAAGCGGCTTCTTCGCACACAGAGCATTGTGGCGAGCGCAGGGAGCTCCTGAGAGCGGTTTGTGCCGAAAGAAGCCCGGGACCGGCACTTAGCTTCGGAGAGCTGCGTATCTGCGTCTTCTGCGTGTCTTGCCGCTCTACACTCAGCAAAAAGCTTTTCCACCATATCTTGCAAGGAGAAACTCTGCCAGGAAAGAAAACATCCAAAATCTTGTTCTAAAGCTTGCACGGGGGTCTGCAAAGCGTTTGGCAAGAATGAAAGGTAGTTGTCCAAAACTCGTTCTTTTCCAATAGAATAACCATGGAAAAGGCAGGAGAGTGGTAAAGTACTGTTTTCTCTAAGTCTGAAGGCTGCCCACACTGTGCCTGTGTGCTGCAGCTTGCATCTTCGCCTTTGGGAAGCTGCCGCTCGCCGATTCTCCCGGAGGCGAAGAAGCGGCTTCTTCGCACACAGAGCATTGTGGCGAGCGCAGGGAGCTCCTGAGAGCGGTTTGTGCCGAAAGAAGCCCGGGACCGGCACTTAGCTTCGGAGAGCTGCGTATCTGCGTCTTCTGCGTGTCTTGCCGCTCTACACTCAGCAAAAAGCTTTTCCACCATATCTTGCAAGGAGAAACTCTGCCAGGAAAGAAAACATCCAAAATCTTGTTCTAAAGCTTGCACGGGGGTCTGCAAAGCGTTTGGCAAGAATGAAAGGTAGTTGTCCAAAACTCGTTCTTTTCCAATAGAATAACCATGGAAAAGGCAGGAGAGTGGTAAAGTACTGTTTTCTCTAAGTCTGAAGGCTGCCCACACTGTGCCTGTGTGCTGCAGCTTGCATCTTCGCCTTTGGGAAGCTGCCGCTCGCCGATTCTCCCGGAGGCGAAGAAGCGGCTTCTTCGCACACAGAGCATTGTGGCGAGCGCAGGGAGCTCCTGAGAGCGGTTTGTGCCGAAAGAAGCCCGGGACCGGCACTTAGCTTCGGAGAGCTGCGTATCTGCGTCTTCTGCGTGTCTTGCCGCTCTACACTCAGCAAAAAGCTTTTCCACCATATCTTGCAAGGAGAAACTCTGCCAGGAAAGAAAACATCCAAAATCTTGTTCTAAAGCTTGCACGGGGGTCTGCAAAGCGTTTGGCAAGAATGAAAGGTAGTTGTCCAAAACTCGTTCTTTTCCAATAGAATAACCATGGAAAAGGCAGGAGAGTGGTAAAGTACTGTTTTCTCTAAGTCTGAAGGCTGCCCACACTGTGCCTGTGTGCTGCAGCTTGCATCTTCGCCTTTGGGAAGCTGCCGCTCGCCGATTCTCCCGGAGGCGAAGAAGCGGCTTCTTCGCACACAGAGCATTGTGGCGAGCGCAGGGAGCTCCTGAGAGCGGTTTGTGCCGAAAGAAGCCCGGGACCGGCACTTAGCTTCGGAGAGCTGCGTATCTGCGTCTTCTGCGTGTCTTGCCGCTCTACACTCAGCAAAAAGCTTTTCCACCATATCTTGCAAGGAGAAACTCTGCCAGGAAAGAAAACATCCAAAATCTTGTTCTAAAGCTTGCACGGGGGTCTGCAAAGCGTTTGGCAAGAATGAAAGGTAGTTGTCCAAAACTCGTTCTTTTCCAATAGAATAACCATGGAAAAGGCAGGAGAGTGGTAAAGTACTGTTTTCTCTAAGTCTGAAGGCTGCCCACACTGTGCCTGTGTGCTGCAGCTTGCATCTTCGCCTTTGGGAAGCTGCCGCTCGCCGATTCTCCCGGAGGCGAAGAAGCGGCTTCTTCGCACACAGAGCATTGTGGCGAGCGCAGGGAGCTCCTGAGAGCGGTTTGTGCCGAAAGAAGCCCGGGACCGGCACTTAGCTTCGGAGAGCTGCGTATCTGCGTCTTCTGCGTGTCTTGCCGCTCTACACTCAGCAAAAAGCTTTTCCACCATATCTTGCAAGGAGAAACTCTGCCAGGAAAGAAAACATCCAAAATCTTGTTCTAAAGCTTGCACGGGGGTCTGCAAAGCGTTTGGCAAGAATGAAAGGTAGTTGTCCAAAACTCGTTCTTTTCCAATAGAATAACCATGGAAAAGGCAGGAGAGTGGTAAAGTACTGTTTTCTCTAAGTCTGAAGGCTGCCCACACTGTGCCTGTGTGCTGCAGCTTGCATCTTCGCCTTTGGGAAGCTGCCGCTCGCCGATTCTCCCGGAGGCGAAGAAGCGGCTTCTTCGCACACAGAGCATTGTGGCGAGCGCAGGGAGCTCCTGAGAGCGGTTTGTGCCGAAAGAAGCCCGGGACCGGCACTTAGCTTCGGAGAGCTGCGTATCTGCGTCTTCTGCGTGTCTTGCCGCTCTACACTCAGCAAAAAGCTTTTCCACCATATCTTGCAAGGAGAAACTCTGCCAGGAAAGAAAACATCCAAAATCTTGTTCTAAAGCTTGCACGGGGGTCTGCAAAGCGTTTGGCAAGAATGAAAGGTAGTTGTCCAAAACTCGTTCTTTTCCAATAGAATAACCATGGAAAAGGCAGGAGAGTGGTAAAGTACTGTTTTCTCTAAGTCTGAAGGCTGCCCACACTGTGCCTGTGTGCTGCAGCTTGCATCTTCGCCTTTGGGAAGCTGCCGCTCGCCGATTCTCCCGGAGGCGAAGAAGCGGCTTCTTCGCACACAGAGCATTGTGGCGAGCGCAGGGAGCTCCTGAGAGCGGTTTGTGCCGAAAGAAGCCCGGGACCGGCACTTAGCTTCGGAGAGCTGCGTATCTGCGTCTTCTGCGTGTCTTGCCGCTCTACACTCAGCAAAAAGCTTTTCCACCATATCTTGCAAGGAGAAACTCTGCCAGGAAAGAAAACATCCAAAATCTTGTTCTAAAGCTTGCACGGGGGTCTGCAAAGCGTTTGGCAAGAATGAAAGGTAGTTGTCCAAAACTCGTTCTTTTCCAATAGAATAACCATGGAAAAGGCAGGAGAGTGGTAAAGTACTGTTTTCTCTAAGTCTGAAGGCTGCCCACACTGTGCCTGTGTGCTGCAGCTTGCATCTTCGCCTTTGGGAAGCTGCCGCTCGCCGATTCTCCCGGAGGCGAAGAAGCGGCTTCTTCGCACACAGAGCATTGTGGCGAGCGCAGGGAGCTCCTGAGAGCGGTTTGTGCCGAAAGAAGCCCGGGACCGGCACTTAGCTTCGGAGAGCTGCGTATCTGCGTCTTCTGCGTGTCTTGCCGCTCTACACTCAGCAAAAAGCTTTTCCACCATATCTTGCAAGGAGAAACTCTGCCAGGAAAGAAAACATCCAAAATCTTGTTCTAAAGCTTGCACGGGGGTCTGCAAAGCGTTTGGCAAGAATGAAAGGTAGTTGTCCAAAACTCGTTCTTTTCCAATAGAATAACCATGGAAAAGGCAGGAGAGTGGTAAAGTACTGTTTTCTCTAAGTCTGAAGGCTGCCCACACTGTGCCTGTGTGCTGCAGCTTGCATCTTCGCCTTTGGGAAGCTGCCGCTCGCCGATTCTCCCGGAGGCGAAGAAGCGGCTTCTTCGCACACAGAGCATTGTGGCGAGCGCAGGGAGCTCCTGAGAGCGGTTTGTGCCGAAAGAAGCCCGGGACCGGCACTTAGCTTCGGAGAGCTGCGTATCTGCGTCTTCTGCGTGTCTTGCCGCTCTACACTCAGCAAAAAGCTTTTCCACCATATCTTGCAAGGAGAAACTCTGCCAGGAAAGAAAACATCCAAAATCTTGTTCTAAAGCTTGCACGGGGGTCTGCAAAGCGTTTGGCAAGAATGAAAGGTAGTTGTCCAAAACTCGTTCTTTTCCAATAGAATAACCATGGAAAAGGCAGGAGAGTGGTAAAGTACTGTTTTCTCTAAGTCTGAAGGCTGCCCACACTGTGCCTGTGTGCTGCAGCTTGCATCTTCGCCTTTGGGAAGCTGCCGCTCGCCGATTCTCCCGGAGGCGAAGAAGCGGCTTCTTCGCACACAGAGCATTGTGGCGAGCGCAGGGAGCTCCTGAGAGCGGTTTGTGCCGAAAGAAGCCCGGGACCGGCACTTAGCTTCGGAGAGCTGCGTATCTGCGTCTTCTGCGTGTCTTGCCGCTCTACACTCAGCAAAAAGCTTTTCCACCATATCTTGCAAGGAGAAACTCTGCCAGGAAAGAAAACATCCAAAATCTTGTTCTAAAGCTTGCACGGGGGTCTGCAAAGCGTTTGGCAAGAATGAAAGGTAGTTGTCCAAAACTCGTTCTTTTCCAATAGAATAACCATGGAAAAGGCAGGAGAGTGGTAAAGTACTGTTTTCTCTAAGTCTGAAGGCTGCCCACACTGTGCCTGTGTGCTGCAGCTTGCATCTTCGCCTTTGGGAAGCTGCCGCTCGCCGATTCTCCCGGAGGCGAAGAAGCGGCTTCTTCGCACACAGAGCATTGTGGCGAGCGCAGGGAGCTCCTGAGAGCGGTTTGTGCCGAAAGAAGCCCGGGACCGGCACTTAGCTTCGGAGAGCTGCGTATCTGCGTCTTCTGCGTGTCTTGCCGCTCTACACTCAGCAAAAAGCTTTTCCACCATATCTTGCAAGGAGAAACTCTGCCAGGAAAGAAAACATCCAAAATCTTGTTCTAAAGCTTGCACGGGGGTCTGCAAAGCGTTTGGCAAGAATGAAAGGTAGTTGTCCAAAACTCGTTCTTTTCCAATAGAATAACCATGGAAAAGGCAGGAGAGTGGTAAAGTACTGTTTTCTCTAAGTCTGAAGGCTGCCCACACTGTGCCTGTGTGCTGCAGCTTGCATCTTCGCCTTTGGGAAGCTGCCGCTCGCCGATTCTCCCGGAGGCGAAGAAGCGGCTTCTTCGCACACAGAGCATTGTGGCGAGCGCAGGGAGCTCCTGAGAGCGGTTTGTGCCGAAAGAAGCCCGGGACCGGCACTTAGCTTCGGAGAGCTGCGTATCTGCGTCTTCTGCGTGTCTTGCCGCTCTACACTCAGCAAAAAGCTTTTCCACCATATCTTGCAAGGAGAAACTCTGCCAGGAAAGAAAACATCCAAAATCTTGTTCTAAAGCTTGCACGGGGGTCTGCAAAGCGTTTGGCAAGAATGAAAGGTAGTTGTCCAAAACTCGTTCTTTTCCAATAGAATAACCATGGAAAAGGCAGGAGAGTGGTAAAGTACTGTTTTCTCTAAGTCTGAAGGCTGCCCACACTGTGCCTGTGTGCTGCAGCTTGCATCTTCGCCTTTGGGAAGCTGCCGCTCGCCGATTCTCCCGGAGGCGAAGAAGCGGCTTCTTCGCACACAGAGCATTGTGGCGAGCGCAGGGAGCTCCTGAGAGCGGTTTGTGCCGAAAGAAGCCCGGGACCGGCACTTAGCTTCGGAGAGCTGCGTATCTGCGTCTTCTGCGTGTCTTGCCGCTCTACACTCAGCAAAAAGCTTTTCCACCATATCTTGCAAGGAGAAACTCTGCCAGGAAAGAAAACATCCAAAATCTTGTTCTAAAGCTTGCACGGGGGTCTGCAAAGCGTTTGGCAAGAATGAAAGGTAGTTGTCCAAAACTCGTTCTTTTCCAATAGAATAACCATGGAAAAGGCAGGAGAGTGGTAAAGTACTGTTTTCTCTAAGTCTGAAGGCTGCCCACACTGTGCCTGTGTGCTGCAGCTTGCATCTTCGCCTTTGGGAAGCTGCCGCTCGCCGATTCTCCCGGAGGCGAAGAAGCGGCTTCTTCGCACACAGAGCATTGTGGCGAGCGCAGGGAGCTCCTGAGAGCGGTTTGTGCCGAAAGAAGCCCGGGACCGGCACTTAGCTTCGGAGAGCTGCGTATCTGCGTCTTCTGCGTGTCTTGCCGCTCTACACTCAGCAAAAAGCTTTTCCACCATATCTTGCAAGGAGAAACTCTGCCAGGAAAGAAAACATCCAAAATCTTGTTCTAAAGCTTGCACGGGGGTCTGCAAAGCGTTTGGCAAGAATGAAAGGTAGTTGTCCAAAACTCGTTCTTTTCCAATAGAATAACCATGGAAAAGGCAGGAGAGTGGTAAAGTACTGTTTTCTCTAAGTCTGAAGGCTGCCCACACTGTGCCTGTGTGCTGCAGCTTGCATCTTCGCCTTTGGGAAGCTGCCGCTCGCCGATTCTCCCGGAGGCGAAGAAGCGGCTTCTTCGCACACAGAGCATTGTGGCGAGCGCAGGGAGCTCCTGAGAGCGGTTTGTGCCGAAAGAAGCCCGGGACCGGCACTTAGCTTCGGAGAGCTGCGTATCTGCGTCTTCTGCGTGTCTTGCCGCTCTACACTCAGCAAAAAGCTTTTCCACCATATCTTGCAAGGAGAAACTCTGCCAGGAAAGAAAACATCCAAAATCTTGTTCTAAAGCTTGCACGGGGGTCTGCAAAGCGTTTGGCAAGAATGAAAGGTAGTTGTCCAAAACTCGTTCTTTTCCAATAGAATAACCATGGAAAAGGCAGGAGAGTGGTAAAGTACTGTTTTCTCTAAGTCTGAAGGCTGCCCACACTGTGCCTGTGTGCTGCAGCTTGCATCTTCGCCTTTGGGAAGCTGCCGCTCGCCGATTCTCCCGGAGGCGAAGAAGCGGCTTCTTCGCACACAGAGCATTGTGGCGAGCGCAGGGAGCTCCTGAGAGCGGTTTGTGCCGAAAGAAGCCCGGGACCGGCACTTAGCTTCGGAGAGCTGCGTATCTGCGTCTTCTGCGTGTCTTGCCGCTCTACACTCAGCAAAAAGCTTTTCCACCATATCTTGCAAGGAGAAACTCTGCCAGGAAAGAAAACATCCAAAATCTTGTTCTAAAGCTTGCACGGGGGTCTGCAAAGCGTTTGGCAAGAATGAAAGGTAGTTGTCCAAAACTCGTTCTTTTCCAATAGAATAACCATGGAAAAGGCAGGAGAGTGGTAAAGTACTGTTTTCTCTAAGTCTGAAGGCTGCCCACACTGTGCCTGTGTGCTGCAGCTTGCATCTTCGCCTTTGGGAAGCTGCCGCTCGCCGATTCTCCCGGAGGCGAAGAAGCGGCTTCTTCGCACACAGAGCATTGTGGCGAGCGCAGGGAGCTCCTGAGAGCGGTTTGTGCCGAAAGAAGCCCGGGACCGGCACTTAGCTTCGGAGAGCTGCGTATCTGCGTCTTCTGCGTGTCTTGCCGCTCTACACTCAGCAAAAAGCTTTTCCACCATATCTTGCAAGGAGAAACTCTGCCAGGAAAGAAAACATCCAAAATCTTGTTCTAAAGCTTGCACGGGGGTCTGCAAAGCGTTTGGCAAGAATGAAAGGTAGTTGTCCAAAACTCGTTCTTTTCCAATAGAATAACCATGGAAAAGGCAGGAGAGTGGTAAAGTACTGTTTTCTCTAAGTCTGAAGGCTGCCCACACTGTGCCTGTGTGCTGCAGCTTGCATCTTCGCCTTTGGGAAGCTGCCGCTCGCCGATTCTCCCGGAGGCGAAGAAGCGGCTTCTTCGCACACAGAGCATTGTGGCGAGCGCAGGGAGCTCCTGAGAGCGGTTTGTGCCGAAAGAAGCCCGGGACCGGCACTTAGCTTCGGAGAGCTGCGTATCTGCGTCTTCTGCGTGTCTTGCCGCTCTACACTCAGCAAAAAGCTTTTCCACCATATCTTGCAAGGAGAAACTCTGCCAGGAAAGAAAACATCCAAAATCTTGTTCTAAAGCTTGCACGGGGGTCTGCAAAGCGTTTGGCAAGAATGAAAGGTAGTTGTCCAAAACTCGTTCTTTTCCAATAGAATAACCATGGAAAAGGCAGGAGAGTGGTAAAGTACTGTTTTCTCTAAGTCTGAAGGCTGCCCACACTGTGCCTGTGTGCTGCAGCTTGCATCTTCGCCTTTGGGAAGCTGCCGCTCGCCGATTCTCCCGGAGGCGAAGAAGCGGCTTCTTCGCACACAGAGCATTGTGGCGAGCGCAGGGAGCTCCTGAGAGCGGTTTGTGCCGAAAGAAGCCCGGGACCGGCACTTAGCTTCGGAGAGCTGCGTATCTGCGTCTTCTGCGTGTCTTGCCGCTCTACACTCAGCAAAAAGCTTTTCCACCATATCTTGCAAGGAGAAACTCTGCCAGGAAAGAAAACATCCAAAATCTTGTTCTAAAGCTTGCACGGGGGTCTGCAAAGCGTTTGGCAAGAATGAAAGGTAGTTGTCCAAAACTCGTTCTTTTCCAATAGAATAACCATGGAAAAGGCAGGAGAGTGGTAAAGTACTGTTTTCTCTAAGTCTGAAGGCTGCCCACACTGTGCCTGTGTGCTGCAGCTTGCATCTTCGCCTTTGGGAAGCTGCCGCTCGCCGATTCTCCCGGAGGCGAAGAAGCGGCTTCTTCGCACACAGAGCATTGTGGCGAGCGCAGGGAGCTCCTGAGAGCGGTTTGTGCCGAAAGAAGCCCGGGACCGGCACTTAGCTTCGGAGAGCTGCGTATCTGCGTCTTCTGCGTGTCTTGCCGCTCTACACTCAGCAAAAAGCTTTTCCACCATATCTTGCAAGGAGAAACTCTGCCAGGAAAGAAAACATCCAAAATCTTGTTCTAAAGCTTGCACGGGGGTCTGCAAAGCGTTTGGCAAGAATGAAAGGTAGTTGTCCAAAACTCGTTCTTTTCCAATAGAATAACCATGGAAAAGGCAGGAGAGTGGTAAAGTACTGTTTTCTCTAAGTCTGAAGGCTGCCCACACTGTGCCTGTGTGCTGCAGCTTGCATCTTCGCCTTTGGGAAGCTGCCGCTCGCCGATTCTCCCGGAGGCGAAGAAGCGGCTTCTTCGCACACAGAGCATTGTGGCGAGCGCAGGGAGCTCCTGAGAGCGGTTTGTGCCGAAAGAAGCCCGGGACCGGCACTTAGCTTCGGAGAGCTGCGTATCTGCGTCTTCTGCGTGTCTTGCCGCTCTACACTCAGCAAAAAGCTTTTCCACCATATCTTGCAAGGAGAAACTCTGCCAGGAAAGAAAACATCCAAAATCTTGTTCTAAAGCTTGCACGGGGGTCTGCAAAGCGTTTGGCAAGAATGAAAGGTAGTTGTCCAAAACTCGTTCTTTTCCAATAGAATAACCATGGAAAAGGCAGGAGAGTGGTAAAGTACTGTTTTCTCTAAGTCTGAAGGCTGCCCACACTGTGCCTGTGTGCTGCAGCTTGCATCTTCGCCTTTGGGAAGCTGCCGCTCGCCGATTCTCCCGGAGGCGAAGAAGCGGCTTCTTCGCACACAGAGCATTGTGGCGAGCGCAGGGAGCTCCTGAGAGCGGTTTGTGCCGAAAGAAGCCCGGGACCGGCACTTAGCTTCGGAGAGCTGCGTATCTGCGTCTTCTGCGTGTCTTGCCGCTCTACACTCAGCAAAAAGCTTTTCCACCATATCTTGCAAGGAGAAACTCTGCCAGGAAAGAAAACATCCAAAATCTTGTTCTAAAGCTTGCACGGGGGTCTGCAAAGCGTTTGGCAAGAATGAAAGGTAGTTGTCCAAAACTCGTTCTTTTCCAATAGAATAACCATGGAAAAGGCAGGAGAGTGGTAAAGTACTGTTTTCTCTAAGTCTGAAGGCTGCCCACACTGTGCCTGTGTGCTGCAGCTTGCATCTTCGCCTTTGGGAAGCTGCCGCTCGCCGATTCTCCCGGAGGCGAAGAAGCGGCTTCTTCGCACACAGAGCATTGTGGCGAGCGCAGGGAGCTCCTGAGAGCGGTTTGTGCCGAAAGAAGCCCGGGACCGGCACTTAGCTTCGGAGAGCTGCGTATCTGCGTCTTCTGCGTGTCTTGCCGCTCTACACTCAGCAAAAAGCTTTTCCACCATATCTTGCAAGGAGAAACTCTGCCAGGAAAGAAAACATCCAAAATCTTGTTCTAAAGCTTGCACGGGGGTCTGCAAAGCGTTTGGCAAGAATGAAAGGTAGTTGTCCAAAACTCGTTCTTTTCCAATAGAATAACCATGGAAAAGGCAGGAGAGTGGTAAAGTACTGTTTTCTCTAAGTCTGAAGGCTGCCCACACTGTGCCTGTGTGCTGCAGCTTGCATCTTCGCCTTTGGGAAGCTGCCGCTCGCCGATTCTCCCGGAGGCGAAGAAGCGGCTTCTTCGCACACAGAGCATTGTGGCGAGCGCAGGGAGCTCCTGAGAGCGGTTTGTGCCGAAAGAAGCCCGGGACCGGCACTTAGCTTCGGAGAGCTGCGTATCTGCGTCTTCTGCGTGTCTTGCCGCTCTACACTCAGCAAAAAGCTTTTCCACCATATCTTGCAAGGAGAAACTCTGCCAGGAAAGAAAACATCCAAAATCTTGTTCTAAAGCTTGCACGGGGGTCTGCAAAGCGTTTGGCAAGAATGAAAGGTAGTTGTCCAAAACTCGTTCTTTTCCAATAGAATAACCATGGAAAAGGCAGGAGAGTGGTAAAGTACTGTTTTCTCTAAGTCTGAAGGCTGCCCACACTGTGCCTGTGTGCTGCAGCTTGCATCTTCGCCTTTGGGAAGCTGCCGCTCGCCGATTCTCCCGGAGGCGAAGAAGCGGCTTCTTCGCACACAGAGCATTGTGGCGAGCGCAGGGAGCTCCTGAGAGCGGTTTGTGCCGAAAGAAGCCCGGGACCGGCACTTAGCTTCGGAGAGCTGCGTATCTGCGTCTTCTGCGTGTCTTGCCGCTCTACACTCAGCAAAAAGCTTTTCCACCATATCTTGCAAGGAGAAACTCTGCCAGGAAAGAAAACATCCAAAATCTTGTTCTAAAGCTTGCACGGGGGTCTGCAAAGCGTTTGGCAAGAATGAAAGGTAGTTGTCCAAAACTCGTTCTTTTCCAATAGAATAACCATGGAAAAGGCAGGAGAGTGGTAAAGTACTGTTTTCTCTAAGTCTGAAGGCTGCCCACACTGTGCCTGTGTGCTGCAGCTTGCATCTTCGCCTTTGGGAAGCTGCCGCTCGCCGATTCTCCCGGAGGCGAAGAAGCGGCTTCTTCGCACACAGAGCATTGTGGCGAGCGCAGGGAGCTCCTGAGAGCGGTTTGTGCCGAAAGAAGCCCGGGACCGGCACTTAGCTTCGGAGAGCTGCGTATCTGCGTCTTCTGCGTGTCTTGCCGCTCTACACTCAGCAAAAAGCTTTTCCACCATATCTTGCAAGGAGAAACTCTGCCAGGAAAGAAAACATCCAAAATCTTGTTCTAAAGCTTGCACGGGGGTCTGCAAAGCGTTTGGCAAGAATGAAAGGTAGTTGTCCAAAACTCGTTCTTTTCCAATAGAATAACCATGGAAAAGGCAGGAGAGTGGTAAAGTACTGTTTTCTCTAAGTCTGAAGGCTGCCCACACTGTGCCTGTGTGCTGCAGCTTGCATCTTCGCCTTTGGGAAGCTGCCGCTCGCCGATTCTCCCGGAGGCGAAGAAGCGGCTTCTTCGCACACAGAGCATTGTGGCGAGCGCAGGGAGCTCCTGAGAGCGGTTTGTGCCGAAAGAAGCCCGGGACCGGCACTTAGCTTCGGAGAGCTGCGTATCTGCGTCTTCTGCGTGTCTTGCCGCTCTACACTCAGCAAAAAGCTTTTCCACCATATCTTGCAAGGAGAAACTCTGCCAGGAAAGAAAACATCCAAAATCTTGTTCTAAAGCTTGCACGGGGGTCTGCAAAGCGTTTGGCAAGAATGAAAGGTAGTTGTCCAAAACTCGTTCTTTTCCAATAGAATAACCATGGAAAAGGCAGGAGAGTGGTAAAGTACTGTTTTCTCTAAGTCTGAAGGCTGCCCACACTGTGCCTGTGTGCTGCAGCTTGCATCTTCGCCTTTGGGAAGCTGCCGCTCGCCGATTCTCCCGGAGGCGAAGAAGCGGCTTCTTCGCACACAGAGCATTGTGGCGAGCGCAGGGAGCTCCTGAGAGCGGTTTGTGCCGAAAGAAGCCCGGGACCGGCACTTAGCTTCGGAGAGCTGCGTATCTGCGTCTTCTGCGTGTCTTGCCGCTCTACACTCAGCAAAAAGCTTTTCCACCATATCTTGCAAGGAGAAACTCTGCCAGGAAAGAAAACATCCAAAATCTTGTTCTAAAGCTTGCACGGGGGTCTGCAAAGCGTTTGGCAAGAATGAAAGGTAGTTGTCCAAAACTCGTTCTTTTCCAATAGAATAACCATGGAAAAGGCAGGAGAGTGGTAAAGTACTGTTTTCTCTAAGTCTGAAGGCTGCCCACACTGTGCCTGTGTGCTGCAGCTTGCATCTTCGCCTTTGGGAAGCTGCCGCTCGCCGATTCTCCCGGAGGCGAAGAAGCGGCTTCTTCGCACACAGAGCATTGTGGCGAGCGCAGGGAGCTCCTGAGAGCGGTTTGTGCCGAAAGAAGCCCGGGACCGGCACTTAGCTTCGGAGAGCTGCGTATCTGCGTCTTCTGCGTGTCTTGCCGCTCTACACTCAGCAAAAAGCTTTTCCACCATATCTTGCAAGGAGAAACTCTGCCAGGAAAGAAAACATCCAAAATCTTGTTCTAAAGCTTGCACGGGGGTCTGCAAAGCGTTTGGCAAGAATGAAAGGTAGTTGTCCAAAACTCGTTCTTTTCCAATAGAATAACCATGGAAAAGGCAGGAGAGTGGTAAAGTACTGTTTTCTCTAAGTCTGAAGGCTGCCCACACTGTGCCTGTGTGCTGCAGCTTGCATCTTCGCCTTTGGGAAGCTGCCGCTCGCCGATTCTCCCGGAGGCGAAGAAGCGGCTTCTTCGCACACAGAGCATTGTGGCGAGCGCAGGGAGCTCCTGAGAGCGGTTTGTGCCGAAAGAAGCCCGGGACCGGCACTTAGCTTCGGAGAGCTGCGTATCTGCGTCTTCTGCGTGTCTTGCCGCTCTACACTCAGCAAAAAGCTTTTCCACCATATCTTGCAAGGAGAAACTCTGCCAGGAAAGAAAACATCCAAAATCTTGTTCTAAAGCTTGCACGGGGGTCTGCAAAGCGTTTGGCAAGAATGAAAGGTAGTTGTCCAAAACTCGTTCTTTTCCAATAGAATAACCATGGAAAAGGCAGGAGAGTGGTAAAGTACTGTTTTCTCTAAGTCTGAAGGCTGCCCACACTGTGCCTGTGTGCTGCAGCTTGCATCTTCGCCTTTGGGAAGCTGCCGCTCGCCGATTCTCCCGGAGGCGAAGAAGCGGCTTCTTCGCACACAGAGCATTGTGGCGAGCGCAGGGAGCTCCTGAGAGCGGTTTGTGCCGAAAGAAGCCCGGGACCGGCACTTAGCTTCGGAGAGCTGCGTATCTGCGTCTTCTGCGTGTCTTGCCGCTCTACACTCAGCAAAAAGCTTTTCCACCATATCTTGCAAGGAGAAACTCTGCCAGGAAAGAAAACATCCAAAATCTTGTTCTAAAGCTTGCACGGGGGTCTGCAAAGCGTTTGGCAAGAATGAAAGGTAGTTGTCCAAAACTCGTTCTTTTCCAATAGAATAACCATGGAAAAGGCAGGAGAGTGGTAAAGTACTGTTTTCTCTAAGTCTGAAGGCTGCCCACACTGTGCCTGTGTGCTGCAGCTTGCATCTTCGCCTTTGGGAAGCTGCCGCTCGCCGATTCTCCCGGAGGCGAAGAAGCGGCTTCTTCGCACACAGAGCATTGTGGCGAGCGCAGGGAGCTCCTGAGAGCGGTTTGTGCCGAAAGAAGCCCGGGACCGGCACTTAGCTTCGGAGAGCTGCGTATCTGCGTCTTCTGCGTGTCTTGCCGCTCTACACTCAGCAAAAAGCTTTTCCACCATATCTTGCAAGGAGAAACTCTGCCAGGAAAGAAAACATCCAAAATCTTGTTCTAAAGCTTGCACGGGGGTCTGCAAAGCGTTTGGCAAGAATGAAAGGTAGTTGTCCAAAACTCGTTCTTTTCCAATAGAATAACCATGGAAAAGGCAGGAGAGTGGTAAAGTACTGTTTTCTCTAAGTCTGAAGGCTGCCCACACTGTGCCTGTGTGCTGCAGCTTGCATCTTCGCCTTTGGGAAGCTGCCGCTCGCCGATTCTCCCGGAGGCGAAGAAGCGGCTTCTTCGCACACAGAGCATTGTGGCGAGCGCAGGGAGCTCCTGAGAGCGGTTTGTGCCGAAAGAAGCCCGGGACCGGCACTTAGCTTCGGAGAGCTGCGTATCTGCGTCTTCTGCGTGTCTTGCCGCTCTACACTCAGCAAAAAGCTTTTCCACCATATCTTGCAAGGAGAAACTCTGCCAGGAAAGAAAACATCCAAAATCTTGTTCTAAAGCTTGCACGGGGGTCTGCAAAGCGTTTGGCAAGAATGAAAGGTAGTTGTCCAAAACTCGTTCTTTTCCAATAGAATAACCATGGAAAAGGCAGGAGAGTGGTAAAGTACTGTTTTCTCTAAGTCTGAAGGCTGCCCACACTGTGCCTGTGTGCTGCAGCTTGCATCTTCGCCTTTGGGAAGCTGCCGCTCGCCGATTCTCCCGGAGGCGAAGAAGCGGCTTCTTCGCACACAGAGCATTGTGGCGAGCGCAGGGAGCTCCTGAGAGCGGTTTGTGCCGAAAGAAGCCCGGGACCGGCACTTAGCTTCGGAGAGCTGCGTATCTGCGTCTTCTGCGTGTCTTGCCGCTCTACACTCAGCAAAAAGCTTTTCCACCATATCTTGCAAGGAGAAACTCTGCCAGGAAAGAAAACATCCAAAATCT
This sequence comes from Molothrus ater, assembly GCF_012460135.2. Taxonomy (NCBI): domain Eukaryota; kingdom Metazoa; phylum Chordata; class Aves; order Passeriformes; family Icteridae; genus Molothrus; species Molothrus ater. Next base: position 15,788 of record NW_023416688.1, on the reverse strand, counting down.
TGTTCTAAAGCTTGCACGGGGGTCTGCAAAGCGTTTGGCAAGAATGAAAGGTAGTTGTCCAAAACTCGTTCTTTTCCAATAGAATAACCATGGAAAAGGCAGGAGAGTGGTAAAGTACTGTTTTCTCTAAGTCTGAAGGCTGCCCACACTGTGCCTGTGTGCTGCAGCTTGCATCTTCGCCTTTGGGAAGCTGCCGCTCGCCGATTCTCCCGGAGGCGAAGAAGCGGCTTCTTCGCACACAGAGCATTGTGGCGAGCGCAGGGAGCTCCTGAGAGCGGTTTGTGCCGAAAGAAGCCCGGGACCGGCACTTAGCTTCGGAGAGCTGCGTATCTGCGTCTTCTGCGTGTCTTGCCGCTCTACACTCAGCAAAAAGCTTTTCCACCATATCTTGCAAGGAGAAACTCTGCCAGGAAAGAAAACATCCAAAATCTTGTTCTAAAGCTTGCACGGGGGTCTGCAAAGCGTTTGGCAAGAATGAAAGGTAGTTGTCCAAAACTCGTTCTTTTCCAATAGAATAACCATGGAAAAGGCAGGAGAGTGGTAAAGTACTGTTTTCTCTAAGTCTGAAGGCTGCCCACACTGTGCCTGTGTGCTGCAGCTTGCATCTTCGCCTTTGGGAAGCTGCCGCTCGCCGATTCTCCCGGAGGCGAAGAAGCGGCTTCTTCGCACACAGAGCATTGTGGCGAGCGCAGGGAGCTCCTGAGAGCGGTTTGTGCCGAAAGAAGCCCGGGACCGGCACTTAGCTTCGGAGAGCTGCGTATCTGCGTCTTCTGCGTGTCTTGCCGCTCTACACTCAGCAAAAAGCTTTTCCACCATATCTTGCAAGGAGAAACTCTGCCAGGAAAGAAAACATCCAAAATCTTGTTCTAAAGCTTGCACGGGGGTCTGCAAAGCGTTTGGCAAGAATGAAAGGTAGTTGTCCAAAACTCGTTCTTTTCCAATAGAATAACCATGGAAAAGGCAGGAGAGTGGTAAAGTACTGTTTTCTCTAAGTCTGAAGGCTGCCCACACTGTGCCTGTGTGCTGCAGCTTGCATCTTCGCCTTTGGGAAGCTGCCGCTCGCCGATTCTCCCGGAGGCGAAGAAGCGGCTTCTTCGCACACAGAGCATTGTGGCGAGCGCAGGGAGCTCCTGAGAGCGGTTTGTGCCGAAAGAAGCCCGGGACCGGCACTTAGCTTCGGAGAGCTGCGTATCTGCGTCTTCTGCGTGTCTTGCCGCTCTACACTCAGCAAAAAGCTTTTCCACCATATCTTGCAAGGAGAAACTCTGCCAGGAAAGAAAACATCCAAAATCTTGTTCTAAAGCTTGCACGGGGGTCTGCAAAGCGTTTGGCAAGAATGAAAGGTAGTTGTCCAAAACTCGTTCTTTTCCAATAGAATAACCATGGAAAAGGCAGGAGAGTGGTAAAGTACTGTTTTCTCTAAGTCTGAAGGCTGCCCACACTGTGCCTGTGTGCTGCAGCTTGCATCTTCGCCTTTGGGAAGCTGCCGCTCGCCGATTCTCCCGGAGGCGAAGAAGCGGCTTCTTCGCACACAGAGCATTGTGGCGAGCGCAGGGAGCTCCTGAGAGCGGTTTGTGCCGAAAGAAGCCCGGGACCGGCACTTAGCTTCGGAGAGCTGCGTATCTGCGTCTTCTGCGTGTCTTGCCGCTCTACACTCAGCAAAAAGCTTTTCCACCATATCTTGCAAGGAGAAACTCTGCCAGGAAAGAAAACATCCAAAATCTTGTTCTAAAGCTTGCACGGGGGTCTGCAAAGCGTTTGGCAAGAATGAAAGGTAGTTGTCCAAAACTCGTTCTTTTCCAATAGAATAACCATGGAAAAGGCAGGAGAGTGGTAAAGTACTGTTTTCTCTAAGTCTGAAGGCTGCCCACACTGTGCCTGTGTGCTGCAGCTTGCATCTTCGCCTTTGGGAAGCTGCCGCTCGCCGATTCTCCCGGAGGCGAAGAAGCGGCTTCTTCGCACACAGAGCATTGTGGCGAGCGCAGGGAGCTCCTGAGAGCGGTTTGTGCCGAAAGAAGCCCGGGACCGGCACTTAGCTTCGGAGAGCTGCGTATCTGCGTCTTCTGCGTGTCTTGCCGCTCTACACTCAGCAAAAAGCTTTTCCACCATATCTTGCAAGGAGAAACTCTGCCAGGAAAGAAAACATCCAAAATCTTGTTCTAAAGCTTGCACGGGGGTCTGCAAAGCGTTTGGCAAGAATGAAAGGTAGTTGTCCAAAACTCGTTCTTTTCCAATAGAATAACCATGGAAAAGGCAGGAGAGTGGTAAAGTACTGTTTTCTCTAAGTCTGAAGGCTGCCCACACTGTGCCTGTGTGCTGCAGCTTGCATCTTCGCCTTTGGGAAGCTGCCGCTCGCCGATTCTCCCGGAGGCGAAGAAGCGGCTTCTTCGCACACAGAGCATTGTGGCGAGCGCAGGGAGCTCCTGAGAGCGGTTTGTGCCGAAAGAAGCCCGGGACCGGCACTTAGCTTCGGAGAGCTGCGTATCTGCGTCTTCTGCGTGTCTTGCCGCTCTACACTCAGCAAAAAGCTTTTCCACCATATCTTGCAAGGAGAAACTCTGCCAGGAAAGAAAACATCCAAAATCTTGTTCTAAAGCTTGCACGGGGGTCTGCAAAGCGTTTGGCAAGAATGAAAGGTAGTTGTCCAAAACTCGTTCTTTTCCAATAGAATAACCATGGAAAAGGCAGGAGAGTGGTAAAGTACTGTTTTCTCTAAGTCTGAAGGCTGCCCACACTGTGCCTGTGTGCTGCAGCTTGCATCTTCGCCTTTGGGAAGCTGCCGCTCGCCGATTCTCCCGGAGGCGAAGAAGCGGCTTCTTCGCACACAGAGCATTGTGGCGAGCGCAGGGAGCTCCTGAGAGCGGTTTGTGCCGAAAGAAGCCCGGGACCGGCACTTAGCTTCGGAGAGCTGCGTATCTGCGTCTTCTGCGTGTCTTGCCGCTCTACACTCAGCAAAAAGCTTTTCCACCATATCTTGCAAGGAGAAACTCTGCCAGGAAAGAAAACATCCAAAATCTTGTTCTAAAGCTTGCACGGGGGTCTGCAAAGCGTTTGGCAAGAATGAAAGGTAGTTGTCCAAAACTCGTTCTTTTCCAATAGAATAACCATGGAAAAGGCAGGAGAGTGGTAAAGTACTGTTTTCTCTAAGTCTGAAGGCTGCCCACACTGTGCCTGTGTGCTGCAGCTTGCATCTTCGCCTTTGGGAAGCTGCCGCTCGCCGATTCTCCCGGAGGCGAAGAAGCGGCTTCTTCGCACACAGAGCATTGTGGCGAGCGCAGGGAGCTCCTGAGAGCGGTTTGTGCCGAAAGAAGCCCGGGACCGGCACTTAGCTTCGGAGAGCTGCGTATCTGCGTCTTCTGCGTGTCTTGCCGCTCTACACTCAGCAAAAAGCTTTTCCACCATATCTTGCAAGGAGAAACTCTGCCAGGAAAGAAAACATCCAAAATCTTGTTCTAAAGCTTGCACGGGGGTCTGCAAAGCGTTTGGCAAGAATGAAAGGTAGTTGTCCAAAACTCGTTCTTTTCCAATAGAATAACCATGGAAAAGGCAGGAGAGTGGTAAAGTACTGTTTTCTCTAAGTCTGAAGGCTGCCCACACTGTGCCTGTGTGCTGCAGCTTGCATCTTCGCCTTTGGGAAGCTGCCGCTCGCCGATTCTCCCGGAGGCGAAGAAGCGGCTTCTTCGCACACAGAGCATTGTGGCGAGCGCAGGGAGCTCCTGAGAGCGGTTTGTGCCGAAAGAAGCCCGGGACCGGCACTTAGCTTCGGAGAGCTGCGTATCTGCGTCTTCTGCGTGTCTTGCCGCTCTACACTCAGCAAAAAGCTTTTCCACCATATCTTGCAAGGAGAAACTCTGCCAGGAAAGAAAACATCCAAAATCTTGTTCTAAAGCTTGCACGGGGGTCTGCAAAGCGTTTGGCAAGAATGAAAGGTAGTTGTCCAAAACTCGTTCTTTTCCAATAGAATAACCATGGAAAAGGCAGGAGAGTGGTAAAGTACTGTTTTCTCTAAGTCTGAAGGCTGCCCACACTGTGCCTGTGTGCTGCAGCTTGCATCTTCGCCTTTGGGAAGCTGCCGCTCGCCGATTCTCCCGGAGGCGAAGAAGCGGCTTCTTCGCACACAGAGCATTGTGGCGAGCGCAGGGAGCTCCTGAGAGCGGTTTGTGCCGAAAGAAGCCCGGGACCGGCACTTAGCTTCGGAGAGCTGCGTATCTGCGTCTTCTGCGTGTCTTGCCGCTCTACACTCAGCAAAAAGCTTTTCCACCATATCTTGCAAGGAGAAACTCTGCCAGGAAAGAAAACATCCAAAATCTTGTTCTAAAGCTTGCACGGGGGTCTGCAAAGCGTTTGGCAAGAATGAAAGGTAGTTGTCCAAAACTCGTTCTTTTCCAATAGAATAACCATGGAAAAGGCAGGAGAGTGGTAAAGTACTGTTTTCTCTAAGTCTGAAGGCTGCCCACACTGTGCCTGTGTGCTGCAGCTTGCATCTTCGCCTTTGGGAAGCTGCCGCTCGCCGATTCTCCCGGAGGCGAAGAAGCGGCTTCTTCGCACACAGAGCATTGTGGCGAGCGCAGGGAGCTCCTGAGAGCGGTTTGTGCCGAAAGAAGCCCGGGACCGGCACTTAGCTTCGGAGAGCTGCGTATCTGCGTCTTCTGCGTGTCTTGCCGCTCTACACTCAGCAAAAAGCTTTTCCACCATATCTTGCAAGGAGAAACTCTGCCAGGAAAGAAAACATCCAAAATCTTGTTCTAAAGCTTGCACGGGGGTCTGCAAAGCGTTTGGCAAGAATGAAAGGTAGTTGTCCAAAACTCGTTCTTTTCCAATAGAATAACCATGGAAAAGGCAGGAGAGTGGTAAAGTACTGTTTTCTCTAAGTCTGAAGGCTGCCCACACTGTGCCTGTGTGCTGCAGCTTGCATCTTCGCCTTTGGGAAGCTGCCGCTCGCCGATTCTCCCGGAGGCGAAGAAGCGGCTTCTTCGCACACAGAGCATTGTGGCGAGCGCAGGGAGCTCCTGAGAGCGGTTTGTGCCGAAAGAAGCCCGGGACCGGCACTTAGCTTCGGAGAGCTGCGTATCTGCGTCTTCTGCGTGTCTTGCCGCTCTACACTCAGCAAAAAGCTTTTCCACCATATCTTGCAAGGAGAAACTCTGCCAGGAAAGAAAACATCCAAAATCTTGTTCTAAAGCTTGCACGGGGGTCTGCAAAGCGTTTGGCAAGAATGAAAGGTAGTTGTCCAAAACTCGTTCTTTTCCAATAGAATAACCATGGAAAAGGCAGGAGAGTGGTAAAGTACTGTTTTCTCTAAGTCTGAAGGCTGCCCACACTGTGCCTGTGTGCTGCAGCTTGCATCTTCGCCTTTGGGAAGCTGCCGCTCGCCGATTCTCCCGGAGGCGAAGAAGCGGCTTCTTCGCACACAGAGCATTGTGGCGAGCGCAGGGAGCTCCTGAGAGCGGTTTGTGCCGAAAGAAGCCCGGGACCGGCACTTAGCTTCGGAGAGCTGCGTATCTGCGTCTTCTGCGTGTCTTGCCGCTCTACACTCAGCAAAAAGCTTTTCCACCATATCTTGCAAGGAGAAACTCTGCCAGGAAAGAAAACATCCAAAATCTTGTTCTAAAGCTTGCACGGGGGTCTGCAAAGCGTTTGGCAAGAATGAAAGGTAGTTGTCCAAAACTCGTTCTTTTCCAATAGAATAACCATGGAAAAGGCAGGAGAGTGGTAAAGTACTGTTTTCTCTAAGTCTGAAGGCTGCCCACACTGTGCCTGTGTGCTGCAGCTTGCATCTTCGCCTTTGGGAAGCTGCCGCTCGCCGATTCTCCCGGAGGCGAAGAAGCGGCTTCTTCGCACACAGAGCATTGTGGCGAGCGCAGGGAGCTCCTGAGAGCGGTTTGTGCCGAAAGAAGCCCGGGACCGGCACTTAGCTTCGGAGAGCTGCGTATCTGCGTCTTCTGCGTGTCTTGCCGCTCTACACTCAGCAAAAAGCTTTTCCACCATATCTTGCAAGGAGAAACTCTGCCAGGAAAGAAAACATCCAAAATCTTGTTCTAAAGCTTGCACGGGGGTCTGCAAAGCGTTTGGCAAGAATGAAAGGTAGTTGTCCAAAACTCGTTCTTTTCCAATAGAATAACCATGGAAAAGGCAGGAGAGTGGTAAAGTACTGTTTTCTCTAAGTCTGAAGGCTGCCCACACTGTGCCTGTGTGCTGCAGCTTGCATCTTCGCCTTTGGGAAGCTGCCGCTCGCCGATTCTCCCGGAGGCGAAGAAGCGGCTTCTTCGCACACAGAGCATTGTGGCGAGCGCAGGGAGCTCCTGAGAGCGGTTTGTGCCGAAAGAAGCCCGGGACCGGCACTTAGCTTCGGAGAGCTGCGTATCTGCGTCTTCTGCGTGTCTTGCCGCTCTACACTCAGCAAAAAGCTTTTCCACCATATCTTGCAAGGAGAAACTCTGCCAGGAAAGAAAACATCCAAAATCTTGTTCTAAAGCTTGCACGGGGGTCTGCAAAGCGTTTGGCAAGAATGAAAGGTAGTTGTCCAAAACTCGTTCTTTTCCAATAGAATAACCATGGAAAAGGCAGGAGAGTGGTAAAGTACTGTTTTCTCTAAGTCTGAAGGCTGCCCACACTGTGCCTGTGTGCTGCAGCTTGCATCTTCGCCTTTGGGAAGCTGCCGCTCGCCGATTCTCCCGGAGGCGAAGAAGCGGCTTCTTCGCACACAGAGCATTGTGGCGAGCGCAGGGAGCTCCTGAGAGCGGTTTGTGCCGAAAGAAGCCCGGGACCGGCACTTAGCTTCGGAGAGCTGCGTATCTGCGTCTTCTGCGTGTCTTGCCGCTCTACACTCAGCAAAAAGCTTTTCCACCATATCTTGCAAGGAGAAACTCTGCCAGGAAAGAAAACATCCAAAATCTTGTTCTAAAGCTTGCACGGGGGTCTGCAAAGCGTTTGGCAAGAATGAAAGGTAGTTGTCCAAAACTCGTTCTTTTCCAATAGAATAACCATGGAAAAGGCAGGAGAGTGGTAAAGTACTGTTTTCTCTAAGTCTGAAGGCTGCCCACACTGTGCCTGTGTGCTGCAGCTTGCATCTTCGCCTTTGGGAAGCTGCCGCTCGCCGATTCTCCCGGAGGCGAAGAAGCGGCTTCTTCGCACACAGAGCATTGTGGCGAGCGCAGGGAGCTCCTGAGAGCGGTTTGTGCCGAAAGAAGCCCGGGACCGGCACTTAGCTTCGGAGAGCTGCGTATCTGCGTCTTCTGCGTGTCTTGCCGCTCTACACTCAGCAAAAAGCTTTTCCACCATATCTTGCAAGGAGAAACTCTGCCAGGAAAGAAAACATCCAAAATCTTGTTCTAAAGCTTGCACGGGGGTCTGCAAAGCGTTTGGCAAGAATGAAAGGTAGTTGTCCAAAACTCGTTCTTTTCCAATAGAATAACCATGGAAAAGGCAGGAGAGTGGTAAAGTACTGTTTTCTCTAAGTCTGAAGGCTGCCCACACTGTGCCTGTGTGCTGCAGCTTGCATCTTCGCCTTTGGGAAGCTGCCGCTCGCCGATTCTCCCGGAGGCGAAGAAGCGGCTTCTTCGCACACAGAGCATTGTGGCGAGCGCAGGGAGCTCCTGAGAGCGGTTTGTGCCGAAAGAAGCCCGGGACCGGCACTTAGCTTCGGAGAGCTGCGTATCTGCGTCTTCTGCGTGTCTTGCCGCTCTACACTCAGCAAAAAGCTTTTCCACCATATCTTGCAAGGAGAAACTCTGCCAGGAAAGAAAACATCCAAAATCTTGTTCTAAAGCTTGCACGGGGGTCTGCAAAGCGTTTGGCAAGAATGAAAGGTAGTTGTCCAAAACTCGTTCTTTTCCAATAGAATAACCATGGAAAAGGCAGGAGAGTGGTAAAGTACTGTTTTCTCTAAGTCTGAAGGCTGCCCACACTGTGCCTGTGTGCTGCAGCTTGCATCTTCGCCTTTGGGAAGCTGCCGCTCGCCGATTCTCCCGGAGGCGAAGAAGCGGCTTCTTCGCACACAGAGCATTGTGGCGAGCGCAGGGAGCTCCTGAGAGCGGTTTGTGCCGAAAGAAGCCCGGGACCGGCACTTAGCTTCGGAGAGCTGCGTATCTGCGTCTTCTGCGTGTCTTGCCGCTCTACACTCAGCAAAAAGCTTTTCCACCATATCTTGCAAGGAGAAACTCTGCCAGGAAAGAAAACATCCAAAATCTTGTTCTAAAGCTTGCACGGGGGTCTGCAAAGCGTTTGGCAAGAATGAAAGGTAGTTGTCCAAAACTCGTTCTTTTCCAATAGAATAACCATGGAAAAGGCAGGAGAGTGGTAAAGTACTGTTTTCTCTAAGTCTGAAGGCTGCCCACACTGTGCCTGTGTGCTGCAGCTTGCATCTTCGCCTTTGGGAAGCTGCCGCTCGCCGATTCTCCCGGAGGCGAAGAAGCGGCTTCTTCGCACACAGAGCATTGTGGCGAGCGCAGGGAGCTCCTGAGAGCGGTTTGTGCCGAAAGAAGCCCGGGACCGGCACTTAGCTTCGGAGAGCTGCGTATCTGCGTCTTCTGCGTGTCTTGCCGCTCTACACTCAGCAAAAAGCTTTTCCACCATATCTTGCAAGGAGAAACTCTGCCAGGAAAGAAAACATCCAAAATCTTGTTCTAAAGCTTGCACGGGGGTCTGCAAAGCGTTTGGCAAGAATGAAAGGTAGTTGTCCAAAACTCGTTCTTTTCCAATAGAATAACCATGGAAAAGGCAGGAGAGTGGTAAAGTACTGTTTTCTCTAAGTCTGAAGGCTGCCCACACTGTGCCTGTGTGCTGCAGCTTGCATCTTCGCCTTTGGGAAGCTGCCGCTCGCCGATTCTCCCGGAGGCGAAGAAGCGGCTTCTTCGCACACAGAGCATTGTGGCGAGCGCAGGGAGCTCCTGAGAGCGGTTTGTGCCGAAAGAAGCCCGGGACCGGCACTTAGCTTCGGAGAGCTGCGTATCTGCGTCTTCTGCGTGTCTTGCCGCTCTACACTCAGCAAAAAGCTTTTCCACCATATCTTGCAAGGAGAAACTCTGCCAGGAAAGAAAACATCCAAAATCTTGTTCTAAAGCTTGCACGGGGGTCTGCAAAGCGTTTGGCAAGAATGAAAGGTAGTTGTCCAAAACTCGTTCTTTTCCAATAGAATAACCATGGAAAAGGCAGGAGAGTGGTAAAGTACTGTTTTCTCTAAGTCTGAAGGCTGCCCACACTGTGCCTGTGTGCTGCAGCTTGCATCTTCGCCTTTGGGAAGCTGCCGCTCGCCGATTCTCCCGGAGGCGAAGAAGCGGCTTCTTCGCACACAGAGCATTGTGGCGAGCGCAGGGAGCTCCTGAGAGCGGTTTGTGCCGAAAGAAGCCCGGGACCGGCACTTAGCTTCGGAGAGCTGCGTATCTGCGTCTTCTGCGTGTCTTGCCGCTCTACACTCAGCAAAAAGCTTTTCCACCATATCTTGCAAGGAGAAACTCTGCCAGGAAAGAAAACATCCAAAATCTTGTTCTAAAGCTTGCACGGGGGTCTGCAAAGCGTTTGGCAAGAATGAAAGGTAGTTGTCCAAAACTCGTTCTTTTCCAATAGAATAACCATGGAAAAGGCAGGAGAGTGGTAAAGTACTGTTTTCTCTAAGTCTGAAGGCTGCCCACACTGTGCCTGTGTGCTGCAGCTTGCATCTTCGCCTTTGGGAAGCTGCCGCTCGCCGATTCTCCCGGAGGCGAAGAAGCGGCTTCTTCGCACACAGAGCATTGTGGCGAGCGCAGGGAGCTCCTGAGAGCGGTTTGTGCCGAAAGAAGCCCGGGACCGGCACTTAGCTTCGGAGAGCTGCGTATCTGCGTCTTCTGCGTGTCTTGCCGCTCTACACTCAGCAAAAAGCTTTTCCACCATATCTTGCAAGGAGAAACTCTGCCAGGAAAGAAAACATCCAAAATCTTGTTCTAAAGCTTGCACGGGGGTCTGCAAAGCGTTTGGCAAGAATGAAAGGTAGTTGTCCAAAACTCGTTCTTTTCCAATAGAATAACCATGGAAAAGGCAGGAGAGTGGTAAAGTACTGTTTTCTCTAAGTCTGAAGGCTGCCCACACTGTGCCTGTGTGCTGCAGCTTGCATCTTCGCCTTTGGGAAGCTGCCGCTCGCCGATTCTCCCGGAGGCGAAGAAGCGGCTTCTTCGCACACAGAGCATTGTGGCGAGCGCAGGGAGCTCCTGAGAGCGGTTTGTGCCGAAAGAAGCCCGGGACCGGCACTTAGCTTCGGAGAGCTGCGTATCTGCGTCTTCTGCGTGTCTTGCCGCTCTACACTCAGCAAAAAGCTTTTCCACCATATCTTGCAAGGAGAAACTCTGCCAGGAAAGAAAACATCCAAAATCTTGTTCTAAAGCTTGCACGGGGGTCTGCAAAGCGTTTGGCAAGAATGAAAGGTAGTTGTCCAAAACTCGTTCTTTTCCAATAGAATAACCATGGAAAAGGCAGGAGAGTGGTAAAGTACTGTTTTCTCTAAGTCTGAAGGCTGCCCACACTGTGCCTGTGTGCTGCAGCTTGCATCTTCGCCTTTGGGAAGCTGCCGCTCGCCGATTCTCCCGGAGGCGAAGAAGCGGCTTCTTCGCACACAGAGCATTGTGGCGAGCGCAGGGAGCTCCTGAGAGCGGTTTGTGCCGAAAGAAGCCCGGGACCGGCACTTAGCTTCGGAGAGCTGCGTATCTGCGTCTTCTGCGTGTCTTGCCGCTCTACACTCAGCAAAAAGCTTTTCCACCATATCTTGCAAGGAGAAACTCTGCCAGGAAAGAAAACATCCAAAATCTTGTTCTAAAGCTTGCACGGGGGTCTGCAAAGCGTTTGGCAAGAATGAAAGGTAGTTGTCCAAAACTCGTTCTTTTCCAATAGAATAACCATGGAAAAGGCAGGAGAGTGGTAAAGTACTGTTTTCTCTAAGTCTGAAGGCTGCCCACACTGTGCCTGTGTGCTGCAGCTTGCATCTTCGCCTTTGGGAAGCTGCCGCTCGCCGATTCTCCCGGAGGCGAAGAAGCGGCTTCTTCGCACACAGAGCATTGTGGCGAGCGCAGGGAGCTCCTGAGAGCGGTTTGTGCCGAAAGAAGCCCGGGACCGGCACTTAGCTTCGGAGAGCTGCGTATCTGCGTCTTCTGCGTGTCTTGCCGCTCTACACTCAGCAAAAAGCTTTTCCACCATATCTTGCAAGGAGAAACTCTGCCAGGAAAGAAAACATCCAAAATCTTGTTCTAAAGCTTGCACGGGGGTCTGCAAAGCGTTTGGCAAGAATGAAAGGTAGTTGTCCAAAACTCGTTCTTTTCCAATAGAATAACCATGGAAAAGGCAGGAGAGTGGTAAAGTACTGTTTTCTCTAAGTCTGAAGGCTGCCCACACTGTGCCTGTGTGCTGCAGCTTGCATCTTCGCCTTTGGGAAGCTGCCGCTCGCCGATTCTCCCGGAGGCGAAGAAGCGGCTTCTTCGCACACAGAGCATTGTGGCGAGCGCAGGGAGCTCCTGAGAGCGGTTTGTGCCGAAAGAAGCCCGGGACCGGCACTTAGCTTCGGAGAGCTGCGTATCTGCGTCTTCTGCGTGTCTTGCCGCTCTACACTCAGCAAAAAGCTTTTCCACCATATCTTGCAAGGAGAAACTCTGCCAGGAAAGAAAACATCCAAAATCTTGTTCTAAAGCTTGCACGGGGGTCTGCAAAGCGTTTGGCAAGAATGAAAGGTAGTTGTCCAAAACTCGTTCTTTTCCAATAGAATAACCATGGAAAAGGCAGGAGAGTGGTAAAGTACTGTTTTCTCTAAGTCTGAAGGCTGCCCACACTGTGCCTGTGTGCTGCAGCTTGCATCTTCGCCTTTGGGAAGCTGCCGCTCGCCGATTCTCCCGGAGGCGAAGAAGCGGCTTCTTCGCACACAGAGCATTGTGGCGAGCGCAGGGAGCTCCTGAGAGCGGTTTGTGCCGAAAGAAGCCCGGGACCGGCACTTAGCTTCGGAGAGCTGCGTATCTGCGTCTTCTGCGTGTCTTGCCGCTCTACACTCAGCAAAAAGCTTTTCCACCATATCTTGCAAGGAGAAACTCTGCCAGGAAAGAAAACATCCAAAATCTTGTTCTAAAGCTTGCACGGGGGTCTGCAAAGCGTTTGGCAAGAATGAAAGGTAGTTGTCCAAAACTCGTTCTTTTCCAATAGAATAACCATGGAAAAGGCAGGAGAGTGGTAAAGTACTGTTTTCTCTAAGTCTGAAGGCTGCCCACACTGTGCCTGTGTGCTGCAGCTTGCATCTTCGCCTTTGGGAAGCTGCCGCTCGCCGATTCTCCCGGAGGCGAAGAAGCGGCTTCTTCGCACACAGAGCATTGTGGCGAGCGCAGGGAGCTCCTGAGAGCGGTTTGTGCCGAAAGAAGCCCGGGACCGGCACTTAGCTTCGGAGAGCTGCGTATCTGCGTCTTCTGCGTGTCTTGCCGCTCTACACTCAGCAAAAAGCTTTTCCACCATATCTTGCAAGGAGAAACTCTGCCAGGAAAGAAAACATCCAAAATCTTGTTCTAAAGCTTGCACGGGGGTCTGCAAAGCGTTTGGCAAGAATGAAAGGTAGTTGTCCAAAACTCGTTCTTTTCCAATAGAATAACCATGGAAAAGGCAGGAGAGTGGTAAAGTACTGTTTTCTCTAAGTCTGAAGGCTGCCCACACTGTGCCTGTGTGCTGCAGCTTGCATCTTCGCCTTTGGGAAGCTGCCGCTCGCCGATTCTCCCGGAGGCGAAGAAGCGGCTTCTTCGCACACAGAGCATTGTGGCGAGCGCAGGGAGCTCCTGAGAGCGGTTTGTGCCGAAAGAAGCCCGGGACCGGCACTTAGCTTCGGAGAGCTGCGTATCTGCGTCTTCTGCGTGTCTTGCCGCTCTACACTCAGCAAAAAGCTTTTCCACCATATCTTGCAAGGAGAAACTCTGCCAGGAAAGAAAACATCCAAAATCTTGTTCTAAAGCTTGCACGGGGGTCTGCAAAGCGTTTGGCAAGAATGAAAGGTAGTTGTCCAAAACTCGTTCTTTTCCAATAGAATAACCATGGAAAAGGCAGGAGAGTGGTAAAGTACTGTTTTCTCTAAGTCTGAAGGCTGCCCACACTGTGCCTGTGTGCTGCAGCTTGCATCTTCGCCTTTGGGAAGCTGCCGCTCGCCGATTCTCCCGGAGGCGAAGAAGCGGCTTCTTCGCACACAGAGCATTGTGGCGAGCGCAGGGAGCTCCTGAGAGCGGTTTGTGCCGAAAGAAGCCCGGGACCGGCACTTAGCTTCGGAGAGCTGCGTATCTGCGTCTTCTGCGTGTCTTGCCGCTCTACACTCAGCAAAAAGCTTTTCCACCATATCTTGCAAGGAGAAACTCTGCCAGGAAAGAAAACATCCAAAATCTTGTTCTAAAGCTTGCACGGGGGTCTGCAAAGCGTTTGGCAAGAATGAAAGGTAGTTGTCCAAAACTCGTTCTTTTCCAATAGAATAACCATGGAAAAGGCAGGAGAGTGGTAAAGTACTGTTTTCTCTAAGTCTGAAGGCTGCCCACACTGTGCCTGTGTGCTGCAGCTTGCATCTTCGCCTTTGGGAAGCTGCCGCTCGCCGATTCTCCCGGAGGCGAAGAAGCGGCTTCTTCGCACACAGAGCATTGTGGCGAGCGCAGGGAGCTCCTGAGAGCGGTTTGTGCCGAAAGAAGCCCGGGACCGGCACTTAGCTTCGGAGAGCTGCGTATCTGCGTCTTCTGCGTGTCTTGCCGCTCTACACTCAGCAAAAAGCTTTTCCACCATATCTTGCAAGGAGAAACTCTGCCAGGAAAGAAAACATCCAAAATCTTGTTCTAAAGCTTGCACGGGGGTCTGCAAAGCGTTTGGCAAGAATGAAAGGTAGTTGTCCAAAACTCGTTCTTTTCCAATAGAATAACCATGGAAAAGGCAGGAGAGTGGTAAAGTACTGTTTTCTCTAAGTCTGAAGGCTGCCCACACTGTGCCTGTGTGCTGCAGCTTGCATCTTCGCCTTTGGGAAGCTGCCGCTCGCCGATTCTCCCGGAGGCGAAGAAGCGGCTTCTTCGCACACAGAGCATTGTGGCGAGCGCAGGGAGCTCCTGAGAGCGGTTTGTGCCGAAAGAAGCCCGGGACCGGCACTTAGCTTCGGAGAGCTGCGTATCTGCGTCTTCTGCGTGTCTTGCCGCTCTACACTCAGCAAAAAGCTTTTCCACCATATCTTGCAAGGAGAAACTCTGCCAGGAAAGAAAACATCCAAAATCTTGTTCTAAAGCTTGCACGGGGGTCTGCAAAGCGTTTGGCAAGAATGAAAGGTAGTTGTCCAAAACTCGTTCTTTTCCAATAGAATAACCATGGAAAAGGCAGGAGAGTGGTAAAGTACTGTTTTCTCTAAGTCTGAAGGCTGCCCACACTGTGCCTGTGTGCTGCAGCTTGCATCTTCGCCTTTGGGAAGCTGCCGCTCGCCGATTCTCCCGGAGGCGAAGAAGCGGCTTCTTCGCACACAGAGCATTGTGGCGAGCGCAGGGAGCTCCTGAGAGCGGTTTGTGCCGAAAGAAGCCCGGGACCGGCACTTAGCTTCGGAGAGCTGCGTATCTGCGTCTTCTGCGTGTCTTGCCGCTCTACACTCAGCAAAAAGCTTTTCCACCATATCTTGCAAGGAGAAACTCTGCCAGGAAAGAAAACATCCAAAATCTTGTTCTAAAGCTTGCACGGGGGTCTGCAAAGCGTTTGGCAAGAATGAAAGGTAGTTGTCCAAAACTCGTTCTTTTCCAATAGAATAACCATGGAAAAGGCAGGAGAGTGGTAAAGTACTGTTTTCTCTAAGTCTGAAGGCTGCCCACACTGTGCCTGTGTGCTGCAGCTTGCATCTTCGCCTTTGGGAAGCTGCCGCTCGCCGATTCTCCCGGAGGCGAAGAAGCGGCTTCTTCGCACACAGAGCATTGTGGCGAGCGCAGGGAGCTCCTGAGAGCGGTTTGTGCCGAAAGAAGCCCGGGACCGGCACTTAGCTTCGGAGAGCTGCGTATCTGCGTCTTCTGCGTGTCTTGCCGCTCTACACTCAGCAAAAAGCTTTTCCACCATATCTTGCAAGGAGAAACTCTGCCAGGAAAGAAAACATCCAAAATCTTGTTCTAAAGCTTGCACGGGGGTCTGCAAAGCGTTTGGCAAGAATGAAAGGTAGTTGTCCAAAACTCGTTCTTTACCAATAGAATAACCCATTACCCTTCCTTCTCTATTAACCTACCATAAAACACACTACATCCATCATCCCCCCCATATCCATATATCATCCTCAATCCACAACTCCAAATTTCCTCATCCTCACTCCTATACACCCTTCTTCTCCTACTCTTCAACAACTCCCCCCTCTCCAATATTCTCTCTCCTTTCTCACCATCTCTCTTAAATATCCTCCCTCCTCCCTTTCCCTTCCCAACTCAACTTCTCTCATCTACACATCTACAACATCTATACAATCCTCACACCCCACCTCCCCCCCTCAAAACCCCCCACACAATCCCTTCTCCCCACATCCCTTCCCTCCCCCCCCACCCCCCCACAATAACACCCTCAATCCCTTTTTACATCCCCTCTAAATTCCCTCCATCCCTTACTAATACCCCCCCCCACTAACAAAACCCCACTCCACCCCCATTCCCCCTTCCTTCTCTATTACCCTACCATAAAACACACCTACATCCATCATCCCCCCCATATCCATATATCATCCTCAATCCACAACTCCAAATTTCCTCATCCTCACTCCTCAACACCCTTCTTCTCCTCCTCTTCAACAACTCCCCCCCTCTCCAATATTCTCTCTCCTTTCT